>NW_022631003.1:11842695-12136077 GCF_010015895.1 Lontra canadensis
CCTGGGTGGCTCAGTGGGTTAAGCCGCTGCCTTCGGCTCGGGTCATGGTCTCGGAGTCCTGGGATCGAGCCCCGCGTCGGGCTCTCTGCTCGGCAGGGAGCCTGCTTCCTCCTCTCTCTCTGCCTGCCTCTCTGCCTGCTTGTGATCTCTCTGTCAAATAAATAAATAAAATCTTTAAAAAAAAAAAAAAAAAATTCACATTAGCTAACATCCATAAAGATAAGAAACTTGTCTATATGCCAACATCATATTTTCAACCTAGTAGCTTAATAAAAGGACTACTGCCCATTTGAGGATCGCTGGCCCACTAAAAATGTTTAAAAAAAAAAAAAAAAAAGAGTGGCGCCTGGGTGGCTCAGTGGGTTAGGCCTCTAGCTTCGACTCAGGTCATGATCCCAGGGTCCTGGGATGGAGCCTGGCATCGGCATCAGGCTCTCTGCTCAGCGGGGAGCCTGCTTCCTGCTCTCCCCCTGCCCCCAGCATGTCTCTCTGCCTATTTATGATGTCTCTGTCAAATAAATAAAAAAATAAAAATCTTAAAAAAAAAAAGAGGCATAAATCTCAAAGTAAAGTAGCAGAAAAGCCGAGTAAATAACAACTGCATTTATACAAAAATCCTTTGTACACAGCCAGCATTGGACAAAACAAGAAATTTATAGAAAAATAAAGAGTTCTCAAATTAAAATTTATATCCTAAGAAAGATGAGACAGAGGTAAGGACAAAAAACATAATATATTCAGTATTAAAAATGTAGTATGTAAAGATGACAAAAATCATTTTTAATTTAAAGGACATTTACCTTACATCATGTATTTCTCTAGCACCCAACCCACATTTAGACTGCCTACAAGAGTATGTGTGTGGAAGGGCACTTGATCTACTCACTTTCACAAAAGTTATAGCTGCCCATTTAGTCCCAAAGGCACAAATGGATAAAATAACATTATTATAAAGCTCTATTTTGGTAGCACAGAAAAATCTGCAGGACAGACAGACTTGTGCTAAAGCAATAATTAACCAGAGTTGTGGTTTATGAAGAAATACTCTAACTTGGCTGACATCACAGTAACTAGGGGAGTTTCTCTTTATGATTCTTCACCCCCCAAACCAAGTTGGATACATCCCAAGTGAAATAAGAGCTCCTGTTTATTACTCCTAGATATCACATACTTTTTTAGCTTTAAAATAGAAGTGCATAAGTCAATTTAAAATGCAAACTGGTACAGAGGTTTAAAACTTACTGTTTACTCTAGAGAAAGCCTTGATTTCAACTTAAAAAAAAAAAAAAAGGCCTCAGTGGCTTTCCTAAAGCAGGGGAGGGGGGGTTCCACTGTGTTTCAGGCTGCCATTATAAGTAACAAAGGACACAAAGAATGATGCTGATAGGAAGATAACACGTGTTGTATGCCCCCCACCTCATTCATTTCATATGTATTTGTCTGTGTCTCCCTGGTGGGGGTGAGGGGGGGTGTCATTCTCCCTTCCTGTGTGTGTGTGTGTGTCTGTGTGTGTGTGTGTGTGTGTGTGTGTCTCGTTCTCCCTTCCTGCCTCAGTCTTGGTCACTCTATGTCCCCTCTGCTTCTTGTCCATCTGTCTCCCTTACACTCAGTAACTGGCTTCCAAGCACTGATATTCCAAAAGAAAGCACTGTATCAGGCTATAGCATGTGGCAGAGTCACAAAATGAGAAACTATAAATCACAAAATGAGAAACTATAAATCACAAAATGAGAAAAAGAATCAGAAGTTATTCAGTCAGTTGAAAATATAGAAAATTAAAGCCACAAATTTTCAACTGCCTTTAAATACATATATATACGATACATAAGATTTTAAACTGAGTGGTCAAACGGATTTATTTACAAGATTCTCAGATAAATATATTGGGAGGAGGGGATTTTTTTAAAGAGTCAGTTTAATACAGAAGTTGTAAGCACAGGCTTTGGAAACATAGCTTTGAGTCTGTGTCTCAGCTCTGAATGGGCTAACTGTATGATCCCTCTTAGCCTATTCATGTCTAACACTGTGAGGATGATCTATGACAGAGCTTGTAAGACACTTTTAGCACAATGACTATCACACAGTAAGGACTCAACACATACTACATATAAAACATCATATGGAATAAATAATTTATCTTTTTTTTTTTTTGGTCTGCCCAGCATCTAATCTAACTTTCCCTTAAGTTTGGGAACTTCCCCACCTTATGATTTCAGAAGGTCAAATAGTTTTCCACATCTTAAAATTGAGAGTCCACTTCCCCCCACTAGTTTTATGATTTCAAAAGTTAAACACTTTCCCACATGTCGTATACATGCAGGACATGGGCTCTGCCAAATACACATGCCCAGCCCAGACTATGAATGGGCAACTAGAGGGCAGGCAAAACAGAGACCAAAAGGAACTCTCTCCCACATTAACGGTGGAGTAACTGTAGCAAGGTCAAGTCCCGGGCAGAGGTGGCAGCATTCAGAGCCATCCAGAGCTAGCCATGTCACTGGGGCAGGCTGTGGCGTCTGTCAGTCTGTCTCTAGATGCTACCAGCATCCTCATGGGAATCATTGTGCAATGTGATTTTGGGCATTGTTTCTGGCTGCTTAGCCCTGAATACTGGTTCTCTAACCCTGGAGCAACAATTTGATGAGCCCCTGAGCTCTACTCGGTATCCTTTTAAAATACACAATATGCCTGAATTGGTTTTTACTGCCACCAGGAATTCTTACTGACAAATCAGGTAAGGTTTACATCCATTTTCACTTTCCCCACCACCACATGGGAAAAGAGACTCTATTTTAAATCTCTCCAGAGATACAAAAGTATTGTTCACTTTCAACCAACTGCTTTATCCTGTAAGGCCTTGGAAATCTTATTTTTATACATTTTAGATAACCAGTTTCCTAATTCAGAAGATGGGAAATAATTCATCAATTTGAGATTTCTTTCAAAGGAATACAGTCAACAATAAGCAATGACACAAGAAACTGTAACTAAATGCAAGGAGTGACTATTATTGAGGTAACAGAAATGACCCTAACACGCCTAAAACCACCTTGTATCTATTCTCAACAGCTTGCTTTGGGGCAGGAGCTATTCACTTGAGGTTCTACCACCAAGGGGCTCCCTCTGCCTCTTAAGGGTCATCTTAAGGTCAAAATTTTAAAAATTATTATCAAAAGGCCTTAAGTAGTCCTCTTGTAACAAACAACTCCATAAAATATCAGTATTTAACAAAACTATTCAATTCTCTGTTAAAACGGGGCACAGCAAGTAAGTGCCTGATTGCCACAGGCTGATTTTTCAATATATAAAACAGACTCCTCTTCCTCTGCCAGATTTCTCTACAGGGATATTTTACAGTTCAGTAATGCTTTTTTTCCACTGTTTAGAACGTTGAGGCTCAAATATGTTAATTTTATTACCTGTCAATATGTATGTGATACAAGGTTTGTTTTTGTGGGGAAGGTAAAACTGGGGGACTAAATGTGTTTTGTTTTGTTTTGAATCTCAGGAGCCAGTTATCATATAGAATTAAAACTATGCTTTAATGACTAGAAGAACAATCTAAATAAAATCAAATATAGCTTTAAAAAGACCTGATAGTCTTTTCAGATTAAAATTTAGAAAAAATAATCAAGCATTTGGAAGTGCATACTGACATCTAATATATACCTAATGCATAAAAAATTCAGTAGAAAAAAACCTGAATTTTGGCAGAGATTTGTGGGGGAAGAAAAAAGGCCATAGATTTTTAAGGTTCATGACAATTATGTATTAAGTGTCCTAAATTATGTTATAGAAGTAGCTGAGGCTGTAAGAGTTAAACACAGCTTACCCAAGGAACTCATCTTCTGATTTCTAGCTGAGTAATATCATTAAAACATCTTCAGCCTGTCCTTCAAATTGAGTCAAAATAAAGTTAATGGAGCACCATATGGTTTTAATTCCTGGATTTAAAAATAACAAAAAAATATTAAAGCCAAGGCAAGTGATTTCAAAATCCAACTGTTAATACTCTTTTTAATATAAATAAAGTTCTGATTTATGAAACTTTATAAATACCCTGGCCTTATCAATATAGAAAAAGTCATCAAGAAAAGTAAAGACTTTTTATAGTGTCCATAACTTCATTTCTATATAACTTGATGTGTTACAAAGCGAAATCATTTCTGCCTATGTGCTAAGGGATATTTCATTAATCACCAATTATAACTTATTGGTTGTAATTTACAGCAAGAATTATACCTAAACAACAAAATTGAAACTTATGCCATTTAACAATGACAAAATTTTTCTGGTTATAATCTACCTGCCCTAAAAGAAAACTATTATCCCTTACAGAAAAGTTCCTTTGCATTTGGTTAAAGCTAAACATAGCTTTCTACTTAGGGAGTCAAAAGAAAAAGTTCACATAGAACCTAACTCTTCTTTAAATGAGACATGTTCAAAAAAAATAAAATGAATGAGACATGTTCAAGTCAGCCTCACAAGCTAACTATATCTATGTTTCATGAGAGGCCTAGAAGAAACAAAACTAAGGAGGCCCTAAGACTATTTCTGGAGTACTACTCTATAATGAGGAGTAATTTATGGTATCAAACAACAGTAACAATCAAAATGCTTTAAAAAGGAGGCAGATGAGAGCTAACAAACTCCTATCAGAATAAGGCACAAGAACAAAAAATACCTGAAAATCCAAAGAGAAAAGGGAGTGACTAGGTGTGTAAAGAGACAAAGTTTAAAGCTAGGATTACAAACCCAAGGTCATATACAGTACTGCTACCTCCCCTCCTTCAAAACTGGCTGAAACAGGTAACAGGTGAAAGGGCTTGGAGCTTGGCGAAAGCCTCAGAAACCTCTAGATGGTTATTACAAAGCAACGGGAGTTGTCAGACCAAATGAAACACTGCCATTCCTGGTTTAGAATGACTGGAGGAAGATTAGAAAGAAAAACCATTGGGAATGAATATAAAGAAAAACAGTAACAGAAAGAACCCCAAATATCTACTGAGTTGTTTTTTTTAAAGGTTACATACAGTGTTTGATTTAATCTTCACAACAACCTTTAACACAGACCTGAGCACTTTACCACTCTTCTTAATGGATCATGAAATTCAACAATTGACCCAACCCTCTATCCATCCTCCCACATAATTTGACCAGAACAGATTTGTTTTAATTGCATTAAATACCATGTTTTTTATTGAAAGCCTGGAAAATATAATGGATATACCTAAATTTATATCTTTTTTACTACTTTTATAATTAATATTTTAATGAATACCTTGTACATAAATTTCTGTGCACATTTTTATTCCATTTATAAAGTGGATATAAATGGAATTCTGGGTCAAAGAGTGTGAGTGAGCACATTCTCCCAGAACATCTGATTTTAATATTACTGAAATGATGACGGGATGATGGTTCCTTGAGAAAAACAAGTATGCCTTCTTCTCCCCTGTATCCACAATGCTTAGGTGCATAAGCAAGTTTTCCATAACTGCTGAACGAATGGGGAAGGTTCTCTTCCCTCAGCACACAGTTTCAGAAGGGTGATGTTAGAAGACAACAAGCATGCCAAATATCAAAGTCATAAATGAGCTGCCTAAAACTCTTCTTAGGAAGAAAAGAGCACGAATATTGACACTACAATCTAATATATTTCTGTTGAAGAGAATCTGGGGATCTTAGATGAAAGAATACAGAATTTTAACAGGTATATAACACATGGAGGACACTATTTCTCCCAGCTTATATTATTACCTAGATGCCATAATCTGTTATTGTCCATGGAGATCATTCTAGAACTTGTCCATATACAAAATTCAAAGAACTAAATATTTTAATAGTAGCTAGATTGGTCATTTTACTTTTTCTATCAAAAATCATCATCTATTATCATCAGATTCTAATGATATTATAAGAGGTAATCTCCCCATAAAGATGAAAAAAAGCTTCACTATAAAACTACGTGCCAGGCATTGATCTAGCACTGCAGAGGTATTAATTTAATCCTCACAACATTACATGGTAGATATTTTCTCTATTTTACAGGTTAAAAAACACTAAAGCACAGAGAGGTTAAGAATCTTATTTATCTGAACCCAGGCATTCTCACCACACCTCTATTCTCCACACAGAATTGACCTCCAGTAACAACCAAAAAGCACTTAACAGTTACTGGCATAGCTTTCAGTGGACACTGGTGATAAAGGGCATGATGACAATATACTTGCCAGAAAACAGGAAATTCAATCAATACAGATGTATTATTTTTTCATTTAGTAAATAGTTACTTACTATTTACTATGGACCAAAAGCTGTATTAGAATGTGGAGTACTCTCCAAACCTTGTGAAACACTAGATCTAAGAAAGAAAGGAGACAGATCATACAATGTAGTTTTCTAGTGTAGACAGATCTAATATAGTTAGAATAAAATAAAACTGACAGGTATTATGGCCCAGAAGGAGAAATTAATTCTGCCAAGGGCACTCAGAGCAGTTGCACAGAGGAGGAAATACCTCAACTGAATAACAGACTTGTACAGATATTTCTAGGTAACAGTCTATCCCCCCAAAATCACTCGCCACAGAAGGGCCAGGCTCTCACTGCTATGAACGGGCTGCAGCAGCAGAGAATACACCTTAGCACAGCGCCACCATCATAGGTCAGCTCGGGGAAGGGAAGAGGAAGCTGTAATAGGTCTGAGGGATCAGAATCAGCCAAAACAACCGGAACCAGGGATAAAAAAGCATATCCATGAATCCTAATTTGATAGCCAATATTACTACCAAACTGCCTTTATTTGTCTGACACACCTGTATCTAATTTAAAAACAAAACAAAACTGGGGCACCTAGGTGGCTCTTGATCTCAGCTCAGGTCTTGATCTCAGGGTCATGAGTTTAAGCCCCATGTTGGGGTTTAAAAATAAATAAATAAATAACTGGGCGCCTGGCTGGTTCAGCTGGTTAAGTGTTGCTTTCGGCTCAGGTCATGATCTCAGGGTCCTGGGATCAAGCCCCATGTCGGGATCTCTGCTCAGCGGGGAGTCTGTCTCCCTCTCCCCTGCCCCTGCTCATGCTCTCTCTTGCTCTCTCTCTTTCTCAAATAAATATTTTTTAAATGAATTTTAAAAATGATAAATGAGGCATGTTGCGGGGAGAGCAGACCTTCAGTTAAGCAAGACTGACTTTGACTCCTTCCTGAAACCTCACCTTAAAAGTTTACAATTTTTAGAAGTATAAAACCCACAAGAATAAAGAAAACGAGGAAAGACACAACAGCAAATGAGAGAAGTCAGTAACATTCCAGAAGCCAGAAAGGGAGAAAAGTGGTAACTAACAGGAGCAAGAAAGCTGAAACCTAAATCCACGACGAAGTCATCGAGAAACAAGATGGTGATGACAGAAAGCAGAAATGGCTACGAGGGGCTGCAGTGGAAGGAGACATGGGAGTTAGAGTTTGATAGGTACATTTTCAGATTGGGCTGATATAAAAATTCTGAATACTGATGGACAGTGGTGATTGTTACACAACAATGTGAATGTACTTAACACCACTGAATTGTACACTTTAAAATGGTTACAATGGAAAAATTTAGGTTATGTGTATTTTATCATATTACCACAATATTACCACAATATTATATTACCACAATATTACCACAATAAAAAAGAGAAGTAAGTGGATTCATGCTGGAGAAATTCAAATAACGGAAGCCTGATGAAGACAAAACGCAGCATAGGGTGAGAAACGAGATGACAGACTGAAACTTCATTTAAGTGGTGCCCTCCCAAACACCAATCTTCTCAGCCCTGATGAAAGAAAGTCTAAAGATGAATCTCTGGGGAGGATGGAGCAGAGAGACCCCAATCTCAGGAACACAAGCCACAACTGAAAGCAAGATGAAATCCCCGACTGAAAAACAGGAAGAATTATGTGAAAGTCTGCATTCCACACAGGATACAGAAGGCGGTCTCCAAGAAGAAGATGGGACTGACAGATTGCCTGATATATCCAGCCATACTGAAAGCATCTTAGATTTGTCAGAGAATTGCGAGTGGATTAGTAACAGGCATATAGTACATAAAATTCCAAGCTCGGATAATTATTTGAAAAAACAATTAAGTTGAACAATAAAGGAAATGCAATCCCAGTGAATTTGTGACTCAGCTGTGAAAATTATTTGCATAGTCATAATAATTTAAATATTAAATAAAGAATTTACCCCCAAAATCCGATATCCTATAAAAGGAACATGACAGAAAAGGAAGTTTATGTAAATGTTTGCAGGCAGCAGATTAATTACGATGACTAATCCTCATTTTTCTTAGAAGGAAATCAAAATGAACTACTACTAAAATGAACTACTGTCTAAAATGAAAAGCCAACACAAAGCAGAACTGACTTAGAAAAATAAAGGCAAGTATCAGAACAAACAGCTAAAAGAACTAAAACTAACTGCCTCTAAAGACTGGGAATCAGAGGTAAAAAGAGGAGAGAAGAAAACTGCTGTTTCTATATGCTTTGAAATATTATTCTTCAATAAAACTATATATAAACAAATATACTTTAATTTTTGAATAAAAATTTAAAGAGGTAAAGCTGATTTTGTCATGTTAAAAAGATGTACAATTGTCTCAACTGAGTATACATCGTTTTTTCAAACTATTATGTTGATTTCTGTCAATTCTATGGAGTTTTCAGTAGTATTGAGGCCCAGTGTACTAAATACCTTTCTTGTAACACAATTCACGAACTGATACAGTATGCAATTCACTGGAGAAATACTTTGGGCATGTAGCAATTCTAAAGCCTAACTGTTTAAAACTACTCCATGAATACAGTGTTTTATTTATTCCTTCCCCCCTAAGAATATATATTTAGATATATTTATACAAAAGCTTATATTATTTGTAACTCTTAGGTCAAATCCAAATTTTGACATTTTCAATGGCTAGCATTTGTAAGCACCAGGGATGGTAGGTAGTGTTTAATTTACCTTTAAGTCTGAATGTCAAACAATACAAATGGGCAAACTGAAAGGCTACCTCATGGAAAAATATACAAAGTACTAAATATGCAAAAGAAAACAGGAAACAATCTTATCTGCAAGAACTGTAGCAACTTGCAACTTTTTAAAAGTCACATTCTTGTGGGTACAAATTCACCAACTAAATATAATCTAATTAACATATTTCTTCTACACAGTCAGAACCAAGAACCTCATTCCAGAAAAAGAAAACACTTCAAAGCACAAGATTAAAACCATGAGCAACTACATCAGAATCTATTAATTTTTTTAAATTAATGAAGTTCTTTTCATATAAAGTTAAAAAACCATGAATCTTGGTTTCCCCTTCTAGTAGTACTAATAATAAACAGTGCTGATTTACAACATATAACTGCTCAATTTCATGTATGGACTACATAACAGATTTCCAAATATAAACTACTTCTACAAAGGCTTAAGAGCCTTAAAATCATATACAGTAATCCCCCGCCTCTTGTCCATGATTTCCTTTACCCTCGGCCAACCGAAGTCCAGAAGCAGCAGATGATTCTCCTTCTGACATAGTACCAGAAGATCAATGTAGCCTAATGCTACGTCACAATGCCTACGTTATTCACTTGACTTCATCTCACCATGTGGTCACTTTGTCATCTCACATCATCACAAGAAGGGTGAGTATAGTACAATAAGATATTTTGAGAGAAACCACATTCACATAACTTTTATTACAATGTATTATTGTAGTTGTTCTATTTTATTAGGTATTGTTAATCTCTCACTGTGCCTATTTTACAAATTAAACTTTACCGTAGGTATGTATGTATAGGAAAAAAACACAGTGCATAATGGGGTTTGGTACTATCTGCGGTGTCAGGCATCCCTGGACATATCCCCTGCAGATGAGGGGGTACTAGTGCATGTTACATTATTTACACTGAACACCCATACACTGAAACAAGAAACAGTGACGGATACAGCAACCGAAGAAAACTTAAGTATTTATCAATGAGTGTCCACATGTTAGGAAACATGAAAGGGAGAAATGCATATGAGACAAGACTCCTGCATTCAAGGAGTCTGAAATTTAGCAATGCAGAAAAGGTATGAAGTGTGTGGGGTGGGGCTTGCCAAGACTAAGATATGAAGACAATTCATGAACAATATAAAAGAGTGAAACTGCTGAGTATTAAACTATGAAATATAAATGATACTTATAAATTTAGAGAAGAGAAAAATAATGGTTGCCTTGAAAATGGAAAGAGGCCTTGAACTGGGCTCCAAGTAGAAAAGCATTTGAAGAAACTTGAAGAGAAAGATCAATGGCTCTCTTTCTAGATTTTGCTGTATACTTAAGCTTTTTCATAATGAAATACTGAAAGCAAATGTATGCAAAATTTTAAAAAAGTAATCTGAGAGAGAACTGATCCAGAAAAAGGAAAATAAATGAAGCAGCAGAGAGGAAAATTATATACGAAGAAAAAATAAACCTTAACAAACAACCATATTATCTTGTGTATCAATAAATGTTCATACTATTTTGACTAGCCTCATTCTATTATTTGAAGAATAGGAGTGTTATAATCACACTTCCATAAAGAGACTAACAAAGTTTTGTTTAACAACAAAAGTATGTAAGGATAGATGAGATTTCCAGACTCCCAGTCCTATAATCTATTATACTGCATACAACTTTACATGTTAAGTATTTTACACTGGATTGACTTCATTATCAAACTCAATCTCCTCTAACAACCAAGAGCATTAGAATGCTACAGTCACTGTAACAAAGAAACAACACCCATTTTTGAGTAAGTATGATTTAATACATGCTAGCCAAATGGGTCTCACTTAAGACCATCAAACTTTCATGACCAGAACCATGGTCTTTCCAATAAATTGAGACATGCTACCATTCCAGTGTGTCCTCTAGACAACAGGCCATTCTAATGGTCAGAGAAAGGGAGGATGTTGCTAGGCAGCAAATTTCAGAGCTAAAGTCATGGTTTCAAGAATTCACATACAGAATTTTTCCAGTGTTTTTTTCTAAGTTATTTTGGTTGTAAACTGACAGCAACATAAAAAGGGATTAAAAATCCCTGGGGCATGTGGTTGGCTCAGTCATAGAGCACACAACTCTTGATTTTGGGGTCATGAGTTCCAGCCCCACATTGGGTATAGAGATTACTAAAAAAAATAAATAAATAAACTTTAAAAAGAGAAAGAAAAATGCTTAATATACCTAAATGAAAACATTCATGAAATGCACAAGTTATTATGCCATATGGTTATCCGTCACAAACTTATTAAAAGCTTTCTCAGAAATTATATTACTTGTTATGCCTAAATTTTTCCCTTCTTTAAGTTAATAAGGTCTTATTAGCTTTTGCACATATACAAATGGTATCCATTCTTACTAGTGTATTCCAAACTAGATTAATATTCATCACCGGGGCACCTGAGTGGCTCAGTCAGTTGATCATCCCGACTCTTGGTTTTGGCTCAGGTCATGATCTTAGCATTGTGAGATCAAGCCTCACATGGGACTCTGCACTGAGCTGAGAGTCTGCTTGTCCCTCTCCCTCCTTTTCTGTTCCTCCCCCTGCTTGTGGTGGTGTGCTCGCGCTCTCTCTCTCTCTCTCTCTCTCTGTATCAAATAAATAAATAAATAAATAAAGTCTTTAAAAATATATATCCATCACAAATTGAAAAACACTCATTGGTCTAGCAGGTAGGAGTCATAGTCCCTTGTATTCTCTCTCACTTCCTTCTGTTTCCGCATGGGCAAAAAGCACAAGACTCCTACGCTTCCCCATTACATTCCCACCTGAAACAGCCCTGAGCAATAGCCAGGTGCTTCCTCCTCCTTCTACAGAAAGCCACCACCGAATTAATTGATCCCATTTACTTAGTATACAAAGTGTGTAATTAAGTTTCTTTCCAATATTTTTTTAAAATTTTATTTATTTATTTGACAGGGAGAGAGACAGACCAAGCAAGAGAGGGAACACAAGCAGGGCAGTGGGAGAGGGAGAGGCAGGCTTCCTGCTGAGCACGGAGCCCAATGCAGGGCTCGATCCCAGAAGGCAGTTCCTTAACCAACTGAGACACCCAGGCGCCCTCTTTCCAATATTTTTATGTGTGTTTATGTGTGATTGGGAGGAGCAGGGAAAAGAAGTCTTGAACAGAGGCACAAAATAACCAAGGACAACCTTCAGCCCTCTAAAGCAGCTGTGGCACAAAGAAAAAAGCAATTGTACCTGCAGTGGAAGACCAGAGCCTTAATCCCAGATCTGCCACTTTACTACTACTTAGTTGAGTGACCGACCACCTTCAAGCATTTCTACTTGCCATGCTTAGCCTCCAATGGCACATCTTGGAAACTACCTTAACTTAGCAGAGTCTTTAATGATGATGATGTTGATGATGCAGATGCAGAAAAAGGAGACAAAATGGAAGCAGCAGCAGAGGTAAAAGAAACAGAAATACAGAAATAGAAATAGAGAAGTGGAGCTGATGGCGGGAGCAGTAAGCCTTAGGAATTGGTAAAGAATTGAGGGCTGCAACATGAACGAACTGGAGAATCCCATGAGTCTGGTAAATGACTAAAAAAACACATGAATGGTCCTGTACACTGTAATTTAAAATCTTATTTAACCAACATTTATATAGTGCTTATTATATGTATCATTATTCTAAGCGCTTTACAATTTATTTTGTCTTCATAATAGCCTTATGACATAGGTATCCCCATTTTACAGATGAACAAACTGAAGTAGAGATAATAAACCACTTACCCAAGTCACCCAGCTAAGTGGTGGAACCAGGATTCAAATTCAGGGAATCTGGACCCTAAAACCCATGCTCTTGTGCAGCCAAGTAGCTGTGGATGGATTATTTCTTTTTTTTTTTTTTAAAGATTTATTTATTTGACAGACAGAGATCTCAAGTAGGCAGAGAAGCAGGCAGAGAGAGAGGAAGGGAAGCAGGCTCCCTGCTGAGCAGAGCCTGATGCGGGGCTCGATCCCAGGACCCTGGGATCATGACCTGAGCCGAAGGAAGAGGCTTAACCCACTGAGCCACCCAGGCGCCCTGGATGGATTATTTCTACTTACCTTTGGATATATTGTGTGATTTTTAGTACACATCTTCCTGACCACATCTATTTTAGATTAACATTTAACATTTTAGGGGCGCCCAGGGGGCACAGTCGGTTAAGCATGTGACTTCATTTGGGCTTTGGTTGTGATCTCAGGGTCGTGAGATCAGCCCATGACAGCAAGAAGTTGGCTTAAGACATTCTCTCTTTCTCAGGTGCCTGGGGGGCTCAGTCTGTAAACATCTGCCTTTGGCTCGGGTCATGGTCCCAGGGTCTTGGGATCAAGCCCCGCTTCAGGCTCCCCATCCCAACATCCTGGGATAGAGCCCTGCACCCAGCTCCCCGCTCTGTGGGAAGCCTGCTTCTCCCTCTCCCACTTCCCCTGCTGTGTTCCCTCTCTCGCTGTGTCATACAAGTAAATAAAATCTTTAAAAAAAAAAAAAAAAACTTCCTCTCCCTTTCCGCCCTACCCATACCCCTCGTCCACGCACATGCTCTCTCTCTCTTTCTAATAAATAAATCTTATTTTTAAAGGGGAAGCTAATGCAGATTTTTTTTGTTTTGTTTTTTAAGATTTTACTTATTTGTCAGAGAGAGAGAGAGAGCACAAGCAGAGGGAGAGAATGAGGGAGAGGGAGAAGCAGACTCCCTGCTGAGCCAGGAGCTGGAAGTAGGACAGGATAGCAAGACACCATAGCAGGACGCTGGGATCATGACCTGAGTCTAAGGCAGGTGCTTAACAGATTGAGCCATCCAGGCCTCCCAATAAATAAATTATAAAAAAAAAAAAAAAAAAAATTTAACATTTTATTATCTGTATCCTATCAATAAGGAAATAACTGTAGTAGGTATCAAGAACAAACCAGAAACTGAGATAAGTGTTTTATCAGTCATATTCACAAACTCAGTAACGAATAGTAACAATCACTAAAGTACTACATTAGCCTTTCAGGAATTTATTCTTTTTAACTTTTTGAAAATATATCAGTTCATGTGCCATGCACACACACAACGCACAGAATATGGACTATTGTGTATTAAATTATAGTCTGTTTCAATAATCGTGTATTAAACTAGTTAAATACTTGACCAACAAAATATTCCCTAATGGACACAAACAACATTTCACTGTAGCTACATTTCACTGATAACTATAAAAAACTCTATGTAATTATATCAGACAGTTTTTAATTGCTGCCACCACAAAGTTTTATCTAATAGTTGAGCATAGTATTAATATTTATTAAACAATCTCATTAAATATATTTGTTTTAATAGTAGTATATCATATTCAAATAATTTCCCCTAAAGAATACATATTGGGACTTCCCAAATTTATCAGCATATTATATTTGTAGTACCATTTTAAAATACTGGATAAACTATAAAGAGGACTAAAAGTTAATTTTAATTTTATGGAGGATTTGGGATCAAACTGAATGTTAACCCAATTAAAACAACAAAATCAAATATATTCTTTGGAATATAGAACCAAAAACCAGACTTTGAGAAGCATTATTAAGACAATAAACTAAATTTTGAAACAATTCCCAGAAGTGTTAATGCTACATGTGACTCTTCTCCATAAGGAGAAATTTATGTAAAATAAGCATGTCTTAAAAGCCAACTCAAACAGTGTTAGGGTGAAAATAAAAGACATGTGAAAACAACTTTACTGAACACTAGGAGAAAATTTTAGGTTAAAGTAGCATAAAAACATTAACTGAAGAATATGTGAAGAGAAAAATTAATGAAACAGAAGGGGGGTTTCTAATTAACCAAAGATGAAAACAACAGAACACAAACAAACAAGGAATTTATATGCAGAACATTTTTTGGAATTTGCATTGAAAATTAATGGTACAGAGTAATCATCAGAAAACACGAGGTCTCATCTAAAACATAAAGAGCGTATATCACATTTTCCCATGCATACTCAATGAAGACTTTCCCTCATTACAAATAGACAAAAGGTTTTTGTTGGTACAATTTACTATGCCTATTCTCAGCCCTAGGATATTTTTGCACCCAATCTCAAATTGGAAATGGGATGCTATCTATCCTCAAAATGTCGAGTTACTGGCAGAAACATAGCTCCATGTCTAATAAAACTTTTATGCTCCACTACAAGACTTTTAAGTGGTATTCTTGTTTACTTGTAACTAAGACCACCTGTGTATTTTAAAACATAAATCAAAACTTATGGGACATACTGTTCACTGATTCAATAGATCTGAATTTTTCCCTAATATTAGAATACAATCTTAGTTAGCACTTACTAAACCCTACTGCTAAACAAATTAATTTATAGTATATGTATCCTTCATTTTATGGAATTAGTTTTCCAAGGTTAGTACACAGTGAATCCTACTTTCCCACCAAAGCAGAGAAATGTTTCCAAAGAAATACACTCCCAACACATAAGCCAGAAATTGTCTACGGCAAAGGAAGGTTGACATTTCCTTTGTTTCCATTTCCTCATTGGTAGTATCAGGTACCATATGACATGCAGTACTCCTTAGGAATGGAAAGTTAAAAACATGTTAAGAATTAGATTTCTACAACCAGATGCACAATTGTAACCAATTTAGGAAGCATGGAATTAAAACTGGTTGTCCATTTACTCACATCAGACTCCATGATTCTACTTTGATGAAGGAAAAGTTAAGTGTGTGTTTTTAAAGTTACACAGTACTTCATTAAACAGAAAAGACATTCTTATATCATAAGAATTTTTCTATCTGAAAAAATATATTTTGTAATGGGATGCAATTGCTAACATAGTAGACAAGTTATTTTCCTCTATAAACTATACTTTGTTTCATTCATTTTCCTAAATAAACTCTCATTTCCATCTCCCAGATTTACGCTTTAAATTCCTTTAAAAGCTCTGTCTTAAAAAAATCTGTAAAGGGGCACCTGGGTGGCTCAGTAGGTTAAGTATCCAACCCTTGATTTCAGCTGAGGTTATGATCTCACGGTCTCGGCCGGGCTCCATGTTCAGCGTGGAGTGTGCTTGAGATCCTCTCTCTTTCCCTCTCCCTCTGTCCCACTCCCCCCACCCACACTGCTCACATTCTCTCTCTCTCTCTCTCTCTCTGAAATAAATAAAATCTTTAAAAGTCTGTAAAAATATTTAACTAATACCAATTTTCCTTTCTGGGGGGCAAAAAACCCTTGGTGATCTCATTTCTATGAAACAGCTCAACTCTGAGCCTGAGCCCCAGGGGTGAAGTAGGCCTTCAGAACCTACCCTTCTCCTCTGTTTTCTCCCGAGCCACTATTACCCATCTCATTCCTAGCACTGAAGAGCAAAATGCAGAGAAACACTGCTCCACCACTCTGGCTACTTCGTACTAACAGCTTCTGACTCAAACTCCTCTTAGGAGCCCAAGAGAAACCCATTCCTATCACTGTAGAAGCTCGTGATACCTAATAAATGTACTGAGTAGAGCTGTTGATGGTCCTCTTCACACACAGCAGTGGCAACTGCACTGCTTACCGACAGCCACACAACAGTGGCCATCTGCAGTATGCAGAACTGTAAGATCCAAGATCTCTACTTCCCATGGTACATAGCCTGCACTATCCATGGGGATGTGAAGATAACAGATTTCACTCCCATGATAAAGCTGACTTTTAAAAAAAGCTGACTTTAAGAAAAAGTCATTATCCAGGGGGACCCGAGCTAACCACATAAACCCTTTAAATCTAGGTCTAAATAAGACAGAGAAGTCAGGGAGACTGGAGGGTGAGACACACTAGACATGAGCAACAATCTCCCCAGTCGACTTTGTAGATGGAAAGAGCCATGTGGCAAACAGTACAGGCAGTATCTACGAGCTGAGCGTGGCTCCTACTTAACCAGCAAGGAAATGGGAGCTCAGTCCCACAACTGCAAAGAAGTGAGTCCTGCTAACAATCTGAGCTTTGCAAGTAAGCTTTAGAAGATCCTCTACACAAGAACTCAGCCCATATGACAACTTGATTTCAGCTTTGCAATACCCTGAGTAGACAACCCAACCACACCACACCCAGACTTCTGACATACAGAACCCTGTGCTAGTTAATAAATGGGTGTTGTTTTAAGCCACTGAGTTTGTGGCAATTTGTTACACAGCGACAGAAAACAAATACAGGGACTCCTTGGAGGGTAAGGGTATAGGCTGCTACTGCAGCAGGTTTCCATTTTACCAATAGCAACACCACAACAGGAAGGCCTGATACAGAGCATACAGTTGACCGAAAACTAAAGAAGGGTCACCATAATGAAGAACATGCTTGGAAACTGCAAACTGCCCTGCTTTCACTTCCTTCATATTTATCATTACCAGACCAAACATATTCATTTGTTTGCTGCTTCTTTCATTCACTGGAATGAAAGCGCCATTAGAACAGGGACACGTCTCTCATTCTCTGATGCACACCGAGCACCTTAAAAAATGCCCGGCATGTAGGCAGGCAATACGTATTTCCTGAATTAGCCGTCTATAACCCAAATTCAAACCATGTTATATATGAAGTTTTTTAGACTAAGAAACTGAAATAACTACATTATCAATTGAATATGCTGCACCCAGCAAAGTCCATCTTAATAATTTTCTTTTAATACAAAACAGAGGGGCGCCTGGGTGGCTCAGTGGGTTAAAGCCTCTACCTTCGGCTCCGGTCGTGATCTCAGGGTCCTGGGATAGAGCCCTGCATCCGGCTCTCTGCTTGGCTGGGAGCCTGCTTTCCCCTTTCTCTCTGCCTGCCTCTCTGCCTACTTGTGATCCCTGTCTGTCAAATAAATAAATGAAGTCTTAAAAAAAATCCAAAAAAAGATACATGTCTCTCCATATACAGTTGTTTTACAGATGCTCTTACAGATGCCTGAACAGATGCAATCCATGAAAGAATATTTGCAGCCTGGTAAACATATCAATAATAACAGAATGGCATTTTGGTAAACGATATGATCATGAAACCCCAACATAAAACTACTGAAGAATTTATTTTCAGTTGATGGGGCCAATTCAAGTCCTTGCCTCTTTCCACACAACCACCCCGCCTCTGCAGAGCCAGAGCTGAAGAATCCTAATATCCCTGAAGAAACACAGAATGAGAAAAATCTCCAGGTGAGCAGTAGAGCATATTTCTACACCGTGGATCACATTTCCATCTCGTTTCTTTGTTGTAACAAATCGCATGTTGCTCAAAATAGGTTTAAAATAAGTTTAAAGGCCCTAATACGATATAAAAGAAATATCGTAATAATCATACTTCTACTAGATACAGATTTCAGACTCGGGCACTTTCCAGAACATGTAATGGCAAAAGAGATACCCAATTCTCTTTTAACACATTTCTTTTCTGCCAGAATCAATTACTTCTACAGCACTTCCCAACTTAAGGTACATTCCTAAAAATGATTTTTTGGTTGGTTGCTTGGGAGTCATGAACGTCTTTCTGCCCCAAAGAATCATTGTTCTAAATGATGGTTAGATGATGCAGGTTATACTTCAGGATGGTTATAGGGTATGGGGCCCCGGCAAATGCCGCTATGTATTTTGTCTACTTACACTTGATCTCATTCTTTAAAATGGGGCAAGGGACTAAGGCTGAATCATCATATGTATCAATTTTTTTTCTCAAGTACTCCAATTCCTAAATAAAACTTTTTTACATTTAAAAAGGTTAATTTTAAATCGGTACCACCTAAATTCAGCTTGAAAAAAGGTGTGGAAAGCACATATTCTACTTAGATAGATATTCCTGAAAACAAATTCTATAATGCAGAGAAAAACAAAGCACTATTATAGGTAATTCACAGAATGATTTTAGCACTATAAACTCAAAGAACTTCCAAAATTTATTCAGAGTTCAAGGACAAATTTTCATTTTAAAGACAACAAAGAGCTCAGGTTCCTGGGCTGCAGCGGGAGGCGCATCGGTTAGTTCCCGTGCACCGGTTCCCGCCGTTTTTCCGCCAGCATACCGATGTTCGTGGTGAACACCAACATCCCTCGCGCCTCCGGGCCGGACGGACTCCTTTCCGAGCTCACTCAGCAGCTGGCGCAGGCAACCGGCAAGCCGGCCCATTACATCGCGGTGCACGTGGTCCCAGACCAGCTCATGGCCTTCCGCGGCTCCAGTGAGCCGTGCGCGCTCTGCAGTTTGCACAGCATCGGCAATCGATCGGAGGCCCGCAGAACCGCTCCTACAGCAAGTTGCTGTGTGGCCTCCTGCCCGACCGCCTGCGAGTCACAGGATCTACATCAACTACTACGACATAAACGACATAAACGACATGAACGCGACCAACGTGGGCTGGAACAGCTCCACCTTCGCCTGAAGGCCACACCTGCCCAACCGGCCCGCACCAGACCCTGCCACCCGCGATATTGTGCCCACTTCGCCCCCCACCCCCACAGCGACCCCCACTTCCAAGTCCGGACAAATAAATGGTTTGGAGGCTTGGGGAAAAAAAAAAAAAAGACAACAAAAATAAAAGTAAAGTGTTAATACACTAACTTCACCAACCCACCAAAAGTTAAAAGAACTTCACACCTGTGACCAGTGTTGGTTCATACCCTGGAGTATGACAGGGGGACAAATGGTGCATAATAACTATTCCTCAAAATTATTCCCTATCCCTATGAAGATGTACAATCAAATTTCCTAAAAATAGGATCCGAAAGGGGGGAGGGGAATTCTATTCCTCTTTAGGGAAACTGTAATTGTGTGCGTGCGAATGTGCATACATAGGTAAGTGTATTATGTATCTGTATATATATATATGGCAATCTAATTCATGCTTATGCCTGGATCTACAAATTAATCATTACTATTGAAGTAACTTTAATCATTACTATTGAAGTAATTTTAGCCCTGCTAAAATCTCTGTCATAAGCATAACATGACTGAAATAATGTTCTAACAGTTACTTATTTGAAAGCCATGAATCTATTTCCTCATAAATGTCTTGTTCTTTCTCCACATTTTTATTCACTATTTATATGTATACCCCAGATAAAACTTGCTAACGCACCAAGAAAGTATTTTATCAATCTCTACATGTTTGCCAGTGGGAACAGGCTGAATCCAAATATATCAGAATTACCAGAATGCAGAAACTTCTTAGTGTGCATTAAATGGACATAACCATATCCTGATAATGCAAGTTATCAAAAACCTTTCCTTCATTTTTCAACAGCATTACACATACCTTTTTGAAACACCCTAAGACTTCTGGGACATCATCACTCTCTCCTGGGTCTCATTTGTGTGACGACTCACTGCCTGTTTCCACAGCAGATTCCTCGTCCTCTACCACAGCTCAGCATCTCCCAAAGCATGGGATATATACCACAGTAGGTGATACATATATAATAATGAATCGTTTCATGAGAAAGTTATTAGCTTGTCAAGCCCCTGAGCCTTCTAATTACAAAGTCTTACTGTTTTTTTGTTTCATTTGTTTTTTATTGAGTAAACTTAAACTCAGAGGATTTATCCAGCTAAAATTTAATACTATTCTATTTGGTGTCATCACTTTCATTTTTCCATTGCCAACTGCTTAAAGCAAGTTATATTTGTTTGCCATTTTTAGCACCAATATAATATTCCCCTTTAAAATAAATGTATTTAAGTAAAAAAGTCACCTAAAGAATAATAAGGAAATAATTGCATTTTGGAGTGGTCCTTGAAACAGTGATACACCAGAAACACTGTTCTGACCAGAACTGTGGCTATTTCTAAACTCAATTCTTCCTCCACATTTTCTTACTGTGATCACCCCAAATACTCAGCGAAGCTCCATATTTCGATTTCAGATATTGTGCCAGAACATCTGATGCTACACCTTCAAATAAAACCCATTCTCTTCTGGATCACTCTATCACTACCAACACCACTTCCAACTTCACCATCAGAAGCTAGCCAAATTCTCCTTTACCACTATTCACACAATCTCAAAACCTAGGCATTATCTTCGTCTACTCACTGATTTCCAGCAGTTACTAAATTCACTCATTCCCAAACACGTCTTGGGTTCCTGTAGCACATGAATAAAATTATATCATCTTAGAAAACCATTTTCTTTTAAAACTTCATAATCTATGAGAAGAGAATCAAGCTTTGTAGACTCTCCAAAGTTTTGAGGTAGGGGTGCACTCAGGAGGACATAAGATTAAACAGAACTAAAAAGAAATGCCTGAGAATATTAAAGTGGTTATATTTCTAAATGATAGAAATAAAAATAGGTACCATCTTCCCCACATTTTTCTGTATTTTATACATTTACTGTATTTTTATAATCAAGAAAAAATATATTCTACAAAATGTTCCCATCCAGACTCATTTCTCCTTCCCTATTCAAGCATTCTGGTTCAGACTCTCATTATGTCCTCTTCCCTAGCCTCTAAACTGACCTTTGTGAAGTTTACTGCCCAAAATGTTATACATACAGTTATAAGAATAATATTCTTGAAAAGTTATCTTTACTAAATTACTCTTTTATTCCACAACCTTTAATGACTCTTTATTGCCTGTAATAATAAGAGTTTTCTGCTCTAGTAACTTTTCAGATTAGCTATTATAATCTAGACCCAATCCTACCAATATAAAATAAAGGAGGAAAACAGTATTATGACAAGTCAAATATTAATGCTTTATCAAAAAGTTAAATGTAAGTTTAAACTATTTAAGATTCCAAATCTGGCATGCTGTTAGTAGTTCTGTAGATACTATTTCTCAATATTCCTAAAAATTGGGAATTTCTCAAAATTCCTATAATTCCTAAAATTTATTATATACTCAATTTTGAGAGACTCCCATGTTAGAGAACTACACCACCAACCTAGACTGAGTTTAGCACGCAAACTACAGTCCAGTTAGTCAAAAGGTATTAACAGGTGTATCCACACAACAAGGATATACTTATACTGAAGCAGAGATATGAGAAAATAATTAATGGAATTTCTAATGGTATAAAATCAACACTAGTAGGAAAGTGCCAGGCTACCAAGCACAAAGTAAATTAAGCCGAATATATTCAATGTACAGTTTTTCTTCTAGGTCTTCATTTATTTGAAGCAATTGGTATCTTTGCTCTATAATATATCACCTAAAGGTTCTAACTCTGTAATATTTAGAAGGTATTTACTTAGCACTTTTTTATGCCATTTCTTTTTTTATTATTATTATGTTCAATTAGCCAACATATAGTACATCATGGGTTGATGGGCAAAATTTACATAAATACTGAGGCCACAAATCAATACTAATGGCACAAACACAAAAGTTAAAATTAAATAGACTTAATCAGGGAATGTCCTATTTTTAATTAGTATAATCCTTCAGGGTACCTGCAGCTAATCTCTTCCAAAGGCAATGAAACAGTATATTTAAGAAACAAACATTAAAATGACAAGTACCACCATTTGTCATTTTAGCAATACTCAGCTTAATTTCCTAATTCTTATGATGGTGGCATATTTTAACATATTCCAAGGCCACTCTAAGCAATTTTTTAAACCACATTAGATTTTAATGGAAGCTTATCAAATTCCTAACATCCACGATCCATCTTAATTAGCTTAAATGGCCTGAGACAGAGTAAGACCAAAAGGGCTGATGCCCAAATGTCTGAGTACTTTGCTGAAAAGGCTGAGCTCCAGCATCCCCAAAGTGTGTTAGAAGCAACTTTTAAAATGCACAAATGTAACAATTATTTTTAAACCAACAATTTTAGAAAAATAGCAGTTCCTATCTAAAGCTTATATAAATATAAGACATTGGGTTTGCAAATGTCAGCAGAGTTTTAAGATCCCTTTCTAAAGTAATAGTCTCCTGTTTTGCTTGGTATCTTAATTTGCCTTTAGTTTCAAAACTAAGCTTGCCAACACTATTCCTCTCAAAACCTCAGGAATTCCATTACTAGTTTTAAGCTAAATTAAAGGAAAATAGACGCATTCAACCCATGGCAGAAGTATGCACAAAGTGTTTGTTGATGCTCATAAATAGGCTGAGAAATTCAGACATGTCTGAAGGACAACGGGTCTATAGTCAACTCTGTTTTGCTCCACCATGGAACCAAACAGAAAGAGAATTATTGCTACCACTTCAAGGGGGACCAGCCCAGATACCTTTAAACCAACTAGGATATAATAGAACATTCTCTTTAAGTCAGAGTCTTTGTGTATGTCTCCTCTTCAAGGAAGAATGGTTAGAGTACCCTTTAAAAAAAATCCATATGAAGCCAAGATGTCGCTGTCCTCTCCCCCAAAACAATGCTTAAAATGCCCTCAACACTGCTCACCCACTTGCCTCCATAAAAATATAAAAGATTTTTAAAAAGAGAGCTAAAAATGCTTTACAGATGGTTCTTTGTCTTATCACTAGAAATCTTTTCTATTCCACTTCCCCATCCTCAGCCTCTATAAACCTTCTGACATTTACAAACATGCTCACTCTCCATCCCTCTCCACCACCTCCATCAAGCTCTAATTCATCTCAAGTCACCTGAATCCCAGATATCAGGATCTCCTGAATGGGACTGATAAAAGAGTGCAAGTTACTGAGAAGGAAAAGGAAGGAAAATCCTATCTTTCTCACTTCCCTGCTCCCTCCCTAACCCTGTCCCAGCACAACCAGGTAGCAACAGAAAGAAGGAATAAACCACCTCAGGCTCACTCTATTGCTCTTTCTCACTCTTTTACCTCCAACTCACTCACTGCCCACCTCCAGGCATTCTGCTCCTCAGGCTTCACCCTATCTAACCCTAGGCCGCCCAAGTGGTGGAAATCATAGCCCAGCTTCTTAAGGTAGGGATGGAGCCAGATGAATGAATTTCCACCAGTGTTTTAAAGGGTGTTTTGAATACATTGTGATATAACGGGTTACATCATTTTTTATGGCCTGACCGAGTACGCTAAACACCATTTTTTAAGACTAATTAGAAAAATAGGCTCCTAATTCCATATTTTTTTCAACTCCCCATTTCCCCTATACTGAGCCCTTAGCCAAAACCCTTTTTAAGCAATTCATTTACAAGACAGAGGCTACCTATGTAAAAGAATAAAATTCTAATGACTGCTAGTAATTAAAACAATCCATTTTGACAAAGTAAACAAGCAAATGTCAGTAGCTTGTGCAATGTGAGCAATCCATTTGCAACTACCTTATTAATAAAAATAAAGAAGATAAATCTAGTTACAAACAACACAACCAATTGGTGATCATACTTATGCAAACACTGCCTTATAAAACTAATATTCTAACTTTAGAAAATGAATACACCAAGAACAATTTGTCAGTATCTATCAAAAATTTTAATGCATATATATAGTTTTGGCAAAGAAATTATACTTCTACAATTTAAAGTACTGATATATTTGCACAGGAGTGAAATATATATAAAATACTACCACATTATTTATAAAAGATAGGAAAGAAGCTTAATGTCCACCAAAGAGGGAATTTATAGTATATTCAACACAACGGATTGGATACAGCTAATAAAAAGAGGAGATATAGTTGTAAATGTAGAAAATTCGCTACAAACAGCAACTATCTCAAGGGAGGGGAGGACCTACAAGACAGGGAGGTAGGAAGGAGACGTGCTTTTCACAATAAACCCTTTTGTTCCTTTAAATTTTGGATCATGTAAACATACTGCCCTTCTGGTTAAAAATGAGTAAGTTAACAGGCACCTGGATGGCTCAGCTGGTTAACTGTCCAACTCCTGATTTCACCTCAGGTTACGATCTCAGGGCCCTGAGATGAAGCCTTGTGATGGACTCCGCACTCAGCGGGAAGAGTACTTGAGAGTCTTTCTCTCTCTCCCTCTTCCTCCATCCTTCCCTGCTCGCACGCACTCTCTCTCTCTCTTTCTCTCTAAAATAAATAAATAAATCTTATTAAATAATGAATAAGTTAAAAATTTGTTAATGAATTTAGAAAATTCTCCCTGATCTTCTGATGCATAAATAGTCCTACTTGTTCATCTGCAGGCAATGTTAAGTGGGACTGAGAACATACGCTTCTAGAGGTTACCCAACAACCAACATCCCAGAGTAGAAGGCACATCTCCTCCTTAGTGAGAATGTGTACAACTGTGGCAGCTTTGCATCACAAAGCAAAGTATAAGAGATGCAGAAATACGTGAAGAATTTATCTCACTCACTGCAACTTTGATTACATAAATAAAACTGGATGCACTATAATTCTGTCAGCACTCTTAAAAACTGTACTTTACCAAAAGGAAAAAAACTATCTGGTTGAAATTCCTGGTTAGGGTCTAGATCACAAATGGCTACATGCACCAGAAATATTTAGTAAAGAATCTAAGTACCAAAATCACTGAATCCAAAAGGCAGTTAAAAAACAGAGGGAAGGGGAAGTGGACAAGAAGTTTCCAATGGCAAAGTAACAAACTTTTAAGATACCATTTTTCGAAAGGAATTCTTCTTATCTTTTAAATTCCAAGTAACATTGAAGAAAGTGGTCCCTCAACTAAAACTCAAGAAATTAAAAGAAGCAGTTCACAAACTCTAAAGCTAATTTTTAAACATTGCTATGTAATATGATTTTTGGTTTTGCTACTACCTGAAAAGAACAAATAACAAAGCTGCTAATACTAATCTGATGCCCTCTTCCACCTCTGCTTCAGAAGTTTATTACAGGGGCGCCTGCGTGGCTCAGTGGGTTAAGCCTCTGCCTTCAGCTCAGGTCATCATCTCAGGGTCCTAGGATCAAGCCCGGCATCAGGCTCTCTGCTCAGCAGAAAGCCACTCTCTCTGCCTGCCTCTCCGCCTACTTGTGATCTCTCTCCCTGTTAAATAAATAATTTAAAAAGTCTTTTTTTTTTAAAGTTTATTACAATCGGACTGCTGAATTATAAAACCAGAAAACTAGGGAAAAAAATCTTGAAGGGGGTGGAGTATATAACATGGTAATTAATAATCAGGGAGAGGATCACATTTATTTTTTGTAAAGTAAGAAATCCTTTTGGGGCGCCTGGGTGGTTCAGTGGGTTAAAGCCTCTGCCTTTGGCTCAGGTCACAATCCCAGGGTTCTGGGATCAAGCCCCGCATCAGGCTCTCTGTTGAGCAGGGAGACTGCTTCCTCCTCTTTCTCTGCCTGCCTCTCTGCCGCCTACTACTCTGTCAAATAAATAAAATCTTAAAAAAAAAAAAAAAAGAAAGAAATCCTTCTATTGGATCTCTTGTTAACAACACTGATTTGCATCTGAGCACACAGCTATATTGCTATGTACCATTCTAAATTTACAGACTTAATCATCTGTTTAAAACAAAACAAAAAAATCAAACTGTATAACACAAAGATTTGTTGTCATAACCAATTAGTCTAATGAGGTCTAGAATATATCAAGTAAATGAAAGATGCTAGCTGGCATATCAAAAAATCTATATATTCCTTGGCCAGATTCAAATACTTAGACCAATGCAAACAACAAACAAACTCATGAAATAAAGATGTACTTAAGAAAATAGGAGGTATGGGGCACCTGGGTGGCTCAGTGGGTTAAGCCGCTGCCTTCGGCTCAGGTCATGATCTCAGGGTCCAGGGATCGAGTCCCGCATCGGGCTCTCTGCTCAGCAGGGGGCCTGCTTCCCTCTCTCTCTCTCTCTCTCTCTCTCTCTCTGCCTGCCTCTCTGTCTACTTGTGATCTCTCTCTGTCAAATAAATAAATAAAATCTTTAAAAAAAAAAAAAAAAAAGAAAGAAAATAGGAGGTAAAAAACTGCCAATTATTATGTGGGGTTTACGTATCTTGACATTTACAAAGAAAAAGGGCAAGAATGTTATCATTTGACAATTTTCATTTTCATTCTGTATTTTTTACTAAATTATTCATTAGGCTCAAGAGTATTTGAGGTACTTGATACACTCAATTAAAGAGTACCACTAAAAAAAAGAATACTGCTAATAATAATATTAATTATAATCAAATCAAAGTCAGGGATTAACAACTACACAAATGAGTATTTAAATTCATATCAATGGTTCCAATCCTGAGTAACCAAAGGAAAAACCACCAAAGGTAAAACCAACAGCTCCTTAAGCAATTTTCAAGATTTAGAAATAGCCTAATAATCTCATATACTATCTGAAATACAGCTTTCTATGCTAACTAAAATAATTAAATTTCTTTTTGGAGGGCTGGAATTTAAACTCCATGTGGCAACACCAATTATCTCATAGTGATCAGAAGCCCTGGTTGTAGTGATTGAAAATAGAAAACCTAATGAATTATTATGTAATGTATGTATTTTATTTTGTGGCAAGACTTTTTTGGATTCCAACATCTGGAAATTAATGGAAATAGACTATTTTAGGTTTTCCTTTTTTCTTTTTCTTTTTTAAGACTTTATTATTTATTTATTTGACAGAGAGAGAGATCACAAGTAGGCAGAGAGGCAGGCAGAGAGGAGGAAGCAGGCTCCCCGCTGGGCAGAGAGCCCGATGCGGGGCTCGATCCCAGGACCCTGGGATCATGACCTGAGCTGAAGGCAGAGAGGCTTTAACCCACTGAGACATCCAGGCGCCCCTCTTTTTTTTTTTTTTTAACTGTTCTGAAAAAGCAAAATGTAAACTAAAAATACACACCAGATTCTAAATATCAACAAAACATTTATCAGGAAAAGGTTAATGTGTTCTGGGTGAGCACAGAAAGAACCTATGAATTACTGGCTCAACTGATGCTTCATGAAATAACAAGTAATAACATGGATAAAGATGACTGCTCAGATCCCAAACTATGAAGGAAATTTCATAGGAGGAAGAGCAAAGTTTATGTCTGTGTTCTCCACTCCATCTTCCCCGTTAAGTTTTCATTTCACAATTTCCTCAGCAGTTACAACACTGCAAGATTTTAGCCATATTCTCACATACACACATCCAATATAAAACAAAACAAATTACTGTAAGCCTAATTTTCACCTGGGTATGTGCTCTTATTTTTTATAGCTCTTATTTTTCTTTTAGCACAAAAGAAATACTTAAGTGCAAAATAAAACTAGGACCCAAGATGTGGAATAACCACAAAAACCATACCCCCAAGCACAACCTGAAGACCACTCACGTGTACTCACTGAACTGACTAAATCAGATGACCTAAAAGCCATCGAGCACCTCACAGTAGGTATGAGGACACGCTATATTTCAATCTATTCACATTTCAGGTACAAATCCTGGACTCTACCACTTATTATCTGTCTCAGGAATGTTATTCAACTCTCTGAGGCCTCAGCTTCCTCATCCGTAAAATGGAAGTAAGGTTCATAATTCAGTAGAAACTCTTTTAACAGTCCTCTATTTTATCATCTTACAGAAATAACACTCTCCAGTCCCTCCATAAATCACCCCCTAATGCCCACCGCAGGCTGACCACTTGCACCTGGTAGAGTCTTCTAAGCAGACCACTTTCTTAATGTGCCCCCACCCTTCTGCTCACCAAATGAGCTAGACACTTAACAAGAGCCAGCTGTTTCTGACAGATTCTGTCTCTGAAAATTGTGTTGAAAAATTCAAAAAGATTCAAAGGCTAATTAACTTTTAAAAAGTTATTATGGAATTATGTGTACATAAAACAGCTTTAAAAGAATAACAAAAAATCATAAAACATAGAAAGATTTTACAGAACACATTGAAAATGCCTTAAATTCTCTCTTCTATAGGAAAGGGATACTGTTATGATATCCAATAGATAATGCCTCCTGGGTGCAGATTAAGCCAAAAAAATGATCAGATTTCTTTTTTTTTTTTTTTTAAGATTTATTTATTTACTTTGGAGAAAGACAGTGCAAGTGGGGGCAGGGCCCAGAGGGAGAGGGAGAGAGAAGCTTAAGCAGACTCCACACTGAGTGCAAAGCACAAGGTGGGGCTTGATCTCAAGACCCCAAGATCACGAGCTGAGTCAAAACTAAGAGTCAGATGCTTAACTGACTACACCACCCGGGCACTCCTAGACAATCCAGATTTCTAATCAAAGAACCCATCGACAAAGAAAAACACTGACGCGGTAGAGGGAAAGAAACGGTGAAGGAATGTAGTGTATATTCAAGTTAGTATTACAAATAATGTATCTTTTTTATAATTCCCTGCTAATCAAATTTCTCAATTATCTATTCCACATCACGTATGAGATCTTCGTATCTAGCTATCCCAAAAATTTAAGGGAAAATTGTGAAGACTAAATAAAGAACTTGCACAGTGCATGGCACTTAGTAACATTCAACTAAAAACTTGTTTTACTTTAAGGGTTTTGTTATTACCCTGACGGTCTACTGCTCTAAGAATATAATATTGCTGTCTTCTGAAACATACAGAAAAGCAAAAAGTGTACAACTTCCTTGTATTGTTTTTTTTTTATTCATGCACATTATACATGCCCCATACATTATTGGCGATACAACTTCTGTGGTGGCCGTCAAAAAAGGGAAGACATTTAATCCTAATGAATGCCCCAGATTATACAGAGTCCCTAGGATTATACTTAACCATAAGGATAAACATCACAGTAATTCATTAACATGACTGCATGACCGTGCACCCAAAGCTGACAAGAACATAAGAAAAATGAATGAGGTGCCAGTGTGTTACCATTGGAGGGAGCGGCCATTCTCTGCTGAGGGAATAGAAGGGAAAGGTCAAGGATCCAGACTTAGGATAGTACTTAAGAGATAATGGCAGAGACCAAAGAGAACCAATGCAGAAACTGGCAATCATTTGGCAGGTAACAAACCTGCCAACTACAGAGGTTACAGTTAAGGTAAAGACAAGCATCTGGTGATTCAACCTCTTGCTCAGAACTATTAAACACGAACGGAGATATTTAAATGCTTTTCTAAATTACTTAAAAGTAAAATCACATCTTTAAAAGTTCATGTCATTCTGACATTACAACCAATTTTCTTCTTCAAGGAAAAAAAAGTTACATAAAGAACTGCACTCTAAAATTAGAACAATGAAGTACCTTTTTCACCTTATTAATTTGGGGGGGGGGCAAGGGAAGTAACACTAATATCCAATCTAAGAAGGATATGTGAAACAGTACTAGTATACTATCCTCTTGAGAAGCAATGTGACCAAATGTTTCAAGACTAATAAAGCTTCATATCCTTTGGCTCAGTATCACACATCTGGGAATCTGCCCTAAGGAAATAACTAAAAATATGAAGAAATCTATATGCTCAAAGGTGTTTTCTGCAACATTTCTTATAATAGTGAAAATTAAGTATGATGGTAACAGAAAATATTTAATATAACATTAAGTTAAAAAAAAGCAGACAAGATTGAGCACATACTAAAAATAGAATATAAAACATCATATGAACGAGGTTGTAAAAAACTCCAAAATGATGACTATTAGAGTAGTGGTTTCAAAGAATGTTTTTTCCATTGTCTAACATTTCTGAAATGTTATTCTACTTTTAGAATTAAAATAAATTATATTTTTAAAATATGTACCTCAAAAGATTACATACTGTATTATTTCATTCACATAATATTCTCATAATGGCAAAACTAGTGTTGGGTAGGGCTGTGAATATACAGAGGAGACGCTAGGGAATTCTTTGGTGGTGATGAATGTTCTGAATCTTGATTATGGTGGTTACACAAAACTATACATGGGATAAAACTGTACAGAACTACACACATACACAGAAATGCAGGTTTTTAAAAATGGTGAGATCTGTGTATGGTTTATAGTCTAGTTAACACAAATGTACCAATATCAACTTCTTGGTTTTCATATTCTATGATAGCTACATAAGGTATCACCACTGGAGAAACCGAGTAAGGAGTATATAGGACACTACTGTTTTTGCAACTTCCTATGAGTCTCTACCTCAAAATAAAAGATTTTTTTTTAAATACATGTGCTCGTGAATATATTATGCTTTTTTTTTTGAGGGGGTGGGAGATAAAGGAATGTAAAATGAGCCATGAAATATAGAATTTCCAAGACACTACTACATACTAACTATGCACAAAACCACATATGAGGCAAATAGCAGTCTTTAGATTGAACCATAACTTACTTAGGTCAGGTTTTAATAAAAGGCTTTAATAAAAGGCTTCAATTTAAATGAAAGTATCAGTCAATTTTCAGAATATGCTTAACTGAATAGTTCTGAATCTCAAACCCTATACTTATATATTCCATTAAGCAACAGCCCTCAGAATCCTCTCCCTTGCCAGATATAAATATGATTTTCTTACATATATTCAATTTAAATACATAAATGACTAATATAGACAAAGGATATAATAGTTCATGACCTCTAGTTTGTGCTACATGACAGCAACCACATCCATCTTAACCTCCCGTCTTAACCTCAATGCCTAGCATGGTTCTTTTTTTGTTTTTTTTTTTTTATTTTATTTATTTATTTGACAGAGAGAGATCACAAATAGAGAGGCAGGCAGAGAGAGAGAGAGAGAGAGAGAGAGAGAGAGGGAAGCAGGCTCCCTGCTGAGCAGAGCGCCCGACGCGGAACTCGATCCCAGGACCCCAAGATCATGACCTGAGCCGAAGGCAGCGGCCCAACCCACTGAGCCACCCAGGCACCCCCCCTAGCATGGTTCTTGATACCTGTGCTTGCAAGAACCATTTACTGACTCACTAATTCAGTGAATGAATGCATGTTCTAGCCAAGATTCAATGCCCAAGTCCCTCCAGCTTTAACCAAGAATGGGACATAGAAAGTAAGAGGTCAGAGAAAAAAAGGCATGAATTTAGCTAGGGCCCAGCTTCTACCAATTCACCAGGTCAAAAGATTACATTAACCGACACTTCACCCTAGTTTATCAGGATAAAAAGTGACCTTAGGAAAACCTTGAATCATTTCGTCCCATCACCTAAGTCTTAAAAGAATTATTTAATAACTAGAAAAAGAATTGAACTAGTATCAGAAAGTCCACCTCACTAATCTTCATTACCTAATGTTTTCAAGAAAACCAAATTTTCTTTGCTATAGGCAAATACATCAAATTTTTGATCTAAAAAAAAATCTTAACTAGAGTTATGCAAAGCATCAAAAACACCTTCCACACAAGCTCTAAGCTCTCAATGATTATATGTACATAATTATATATTATATATGTAAATATAAACACAAAATACATAAATAACATGATTACAATAGAACTACCTTATAAAACACTCGTCAGGGGTGCCTGGGAGGCTCAGTGGGTTAAAGCCTCTGCCTTCCGCTCAGGTCATGATCCCAGGGTCCTGGGATCGAGCCCCACATCGGGCTCTCTGCTCAGTGGGGAGCCTACTTCTCCCTCTCTCTCTGCCTGCTTCTCTGCCTACTTGTGATCTCTGTCAAATAAATAAATAAAATATTTTAAAAAATAATAAAACACTTGTCAGACAGCAACTCATGTCTATGTTGTTGGGTTTTTAAAAAGGTTTTATTAGTTTATTTGGCAGAGAGAGAGAGAGAGGGAGAGAGCACAAACAGGGGGAGTGGCAAGCGGAGGGAGAGGGAGAAACAGGTTCCCCATGGAGCAGGGAGCCTGACCTGGGGCTTGATCCCAGAAACCTGGGATCATGACCTGAGCTGAAGGCAGACACTTAGCTGACAGAGCCACCCAGGCACCCCTATGTTATTTATTCATTCAAAAGTCCAAGGTACTGACAGTGTAACAGTGAACAAGTCACAGACAAGACCCTAAGATTACAGTCTATCTAGTAACCTAAAAGGCAAGCATAGCTAGTAAAAAGAATCTTAAGAAAACCAGAGTTTAAATTCCAATGCCACCTCTTATTAGCTATGTCTCTGAGTCTTTATTTCCAGGACTTTAAAATAAAATCATAAAATATGAAAATGCTTAGCAAACTAGAAGGCCCTATACAAATGTAAGGTATATTACTATACTTAAGTTTTTCATCAAGAAAAAATAAAACACTAGGATACTTCCCTACAAGTTATTTACTACTTGTAAGGGGAAAAAAGTAACTATACAGTAAATAAACCAGATAAGACCTTCGGCAAAATTTAAGGAAACAGGATACTAACCTCCAGGGGTTTATTTATAAGCTCTAACCTATATAATTTTAAAGTCCTATTAAAAATCACTCCCCTGGGTGGCTCAGTGGGTTAAAGCCTCTGCCGTCAGCTGAGGTCATGATCCCAGGGTCCTGGGATCGAGCCCCACATCGGGCTCTCTGCTCCACGGGGAGCCTGCTTCCTCCTCTCTCTCTGCCTGATTCTCTGCCTACTTGTGATCTCTGTCAAATAAATGAATTAAAATCTTAAAAAAAAAATCACTCTGCAAAATTAATACAGCAAAACAAACAGCAGAATCATATCTACAAAGACTTCAGATATTGGAATTATCAGAGACAATGTATAAAATAAGTATATTTAATAGGTTTTTAAGAAATAAAAGATAGCTTGACAACATGACCAAGAAAAAGTATAAAAAGAAAAAAGTATAAAAATTAATAAGGATAAAGCAGTTGTAAAAAGGAACTACATGAAACTTCTAAAAATGAAAAAGTTATAGTAACTTTTTTTTGAAGACTTTATTTATTTATTTGACAGAGAGATAGCAAGAGAGGGAACACAAGCAGGGGGAGTGAGAGAGGGAGAAGCAGGCTCCCTGCTGAGCAGGGACCCAGATGTGAGGCTCAATCCCAGGACCCTGGGATCATGACCTGAGCCCAAGGCAGATGCTTAACGACTGAGCTACCCAGGCGCCCCTAGTAAATAAAATTCTTAAAAAAACTCAATGAACATGCTACAGCATGGATGAATCCTGAAGACATTATGGTAAGTGAAATAAGCCAGACACACAGAAGGACAAATAGTGTATTATCCACTTATATGAGGTACCTAGAATAGTTAAATTCATAGAAAAGGAATGTAACATAGTTCTTGCCAGGGGCTGGGTGGAGGAGATAATGGGAAATTATTGTTTAATGGGCAGATTTCAGCTCCTGATGATAAAAAAAAGTTCTTGGGATGGACAGAGGTGATAGTGAATGTACTTAATGTCACTGAACACTTTCAGATTTAAAGTGTTAAATTCTACTTATGCATATTTTACTATAAAAAAGAACATAATACTTAAAGTGAAAAAAAAATTTAAAATTCAATAAACTAGCTGAACACAGCTGAAGCCAGAATTAGCTAACTGGAAGAAAGGATCTAATTATCCAGAACACAACACAGAAAGACAAAGAAATGGAGAATAGCAAAGACAGGTTAAGAGGCATGGAGGGTAGAGTAAGAAGACCAACTTCAAATACCAGTGAGGAGAAAATGGCCAAAATTTCTCCAAAATGGCTGAAGACACCAATCGTCAGATTCCATGGCCTACTGAATTCCAAGCTTGATAAATAAAGAGAAATCAACATCTAGACATATCAAGATCAAAGTGTGGAAAACAGATTCTAAATATTCTAAATATAGTTTAATAAAAGAATGACAATTAGATGGATTACAGAGTTTTCAACAGCAATAAAAGCCAGAAGAGAATGGAATAAGATCTATAATGAACAAAGAAAAAAATAACTGCTAACATAGGATGCATACTCAGAAAACCCATCTTCGGGAATGAGATGTAGATAAAAACATTTTCAAACAAACTAAAAGTTTTCCAACAACAGACGCTCACTGAAGAAAGTTCTAAGGGATATATTTCAGGCAGAGAGAAAATGATCTTAGACCCCAAACAAGAGGTCTGAGATGCAAATGAAAATGATGAGCAAAGATACTTGTAAAGCAGAGGCAAATTAAAGCAACAGTGTTTAAAAAAGTAATCATATCTAATTTGTTGGGAGTCAGGGAAAAATAGAATAAAGGAAAACTATATTAAGTTTAACTTCCAAACTGGAAGAGAAAGGGAAATGAAATTTTCTTTAATTCATGAAAATTAAAAGGAAAAGGGAATGATTAACACAAAATTTAGATGGTGGTTTCTTAGGAAGCGGGTCAGAGAACACAAGTGGTAAGGAGTATAAATTGACTTCAAAGATACAGGCAATGCAATTTATTTTACAATTGTTTAAGTTGTATATTCAGGATACTGTATGCTTTTGTGACAAAAGTAAAATTTTTAAGTCAACATAGAAGAAAAAAATCAAGACTAGTGATCACTCTCTAAAAGTCTAAAATACTTCACAAACTTTGGTCTTAAAAATTGAAACAATAGGGGCACCTCAGTGGGATGATCTGTTAAACCTCCAACTGGGTTTGGGTCAGGGAGGTGAGAGCAAGCCTGTGTGCACCTGCACAAGCATGGAGTCTGCTTGGAGTTTCTCTCTCCCTCTCCCCTTGTCCCTACCCCCAACATGTCCACGCCAGCTCGCGCGCTCTCTCTCTTAAATAAGTAAATAAATCTTTCAAAAAAACTGAAACAATAAAAATATTATTTCATTTAAGAAATACTTATCGAGGGCCTAATTTTGCCTATAAATGAGCTGAGGGATGGCATGAAGATTTCTAACATCACTTCTCTGTGTCTTCCTAACCCTTGAGAGCAACACTATCTAATACAGTAGTCACTGGCCACAAGTGGGGCTATTCACATTGAAATCAATTAAAATAAAACAAAATTTCAAATTTAGTTCCTCTGTAACACCAGACACATTTTAGTGCTCAGTAGCCGTATGAGGGCCACTAGACTGAACAGCACAGATATAGAACAGTTCTATCATTACAGAAAGTTCAATTAGACACTGCTGCTATATTTTTATAACATGAGAAATATACTGGTAATTGAATAATCTTAAATGTAAAAGAACATCTTAAAATTGATTAAATCTCCTTTTAAAGGCATTTTATTTCTATGAAACTACAGCTCCTTGATTAGTATTCAAAACAGTTTGCTGTCTGTTAAAAACATATAAAAGTGTCAATGATTGTCCACAATCCCAACAGAAACCAAAAGAACACAGCATTTTTTTTTCAAATGAGTCAAAATGAAGCAGCTAAGCATAGTGCCACTAAACCGTCATGCAAGCCATGTCCTAGAGATATGAAAAATCCATAGGATGAAAATAGGGCCCTCGGAGGCACTAATCTTAGTTGACTTTAAAACGCTGTTTACATATACATAAAATACCAAAACATGAAATTCATGTGAATTTTTAAAAATAAAACCCTACAGGGATCATGAAATTTTCTACTTATAGCAGGACTCTTCGGGCTACCTCTCCAGACTTCTGAGCATACCATTCATTTCTGCCAATAGGAATACTTTGGAGGAAAAATGTAAGCATTGTTAGAATAAACGTATTCCATATGATTCCTTAATTTAGAATGAACAGTAATATACAGAGAAACCCTATAAAACAATAACATGCTTAATATCGAAAGAAGCAAAACTCCAGTCTCCTTTAAAATTAAAAGACAGAGGGCCTAAGCTATTTCAGCCTAATCTGAAATTTTGCTTTAGGCATTCTAACATATTCAGTATTTCTATAGCACTCCCAATTTTTAAAGTCACCTAACCAAAACACTAAAAGGAAACAAATGTTAAACCTTAATTTAACAGTCATTTAGGCTAGATCTGCACCTTAAATTTTCTGCTCCCCCCCACCCCCATGCTGCTAAGTGAACAAGGGAGTGAAAACGCTCCTCATCTCGACAACTGAATGCAATTTCAATAGCGCTTATGCTAATAATTGGTTTGTGTCCCCAGGAGGACTTCTGTGGCTCCACTTACATAACCCATTATGCAAAGTGCTGAACCATTCTTTCTCTAGAAAGCATTCTGAATACTGATACTTGTACAAGGTTTACTTGCTTTATTAAATAAAAAAGCTTTTCTTGATCTAGCTCCAAAGATCTTCCCTGCAAAAGAGGTGAAAAGGGGAGCCAATTTCTAGTATTTCTCTGTGTCAAAGGCCAGTTATTTATCTTGTTGACTAATCAACCGAGTAATGACTTACAGCAGCACCCCCAGGCAGCCCCCCCAGTTCACCAGTTTCCTCTTGGGATCTGGTTGGGAAATACAGCCCTAAATAATTTGAAGCAACTTGTATGAACTGAAAACAATCTGAACTGCTCCTTAAAAGTCTTAATGTAAAACTCGACAACATTAAACTAATTCGGCAGTGATGAGAATCAAAATACAGTCCCTACAGGGTAAAAGAACAGTAGAATGTACGCCCAAACCTAACTTGACTACGTATAATATACTGGATGAGTAATCTCCCCCAATTCCCTGGCTCCATTTAAGCCAAGATTTTCAGATTTCGCAGAACCATCATCTTAAGAACAAAACTGGAGGACCAGCATAGAGCTGCCAACTTTTTTATTTTGCCAAGAACATTTAAAAAGGAAATAACTACCAATTACCACCACCATTACTTCATAAAAGAACTAATATGCTTACGTCAAAAATGGTAAAAGATAATTTTAGGGAAAAAATTATCTTTTAAATTCAACAGATTTAGCTTCATGAAAAGTGAATCCATTCTCATTTCAGACAAGTGAAAACTCTGTCATGGACTGACACCTCTCCACAGTCCAGCGCTGGGGAACCACAGGTCTAAGCAGCTAACTCCCACTTGGAAAATGAAAACAACAGTAGGACAAGCCCAAACCAAATATTAACCTCTTCAATAATGAGGAAGTAGAGGCTCCGAGAGGTTTAGGGACTCTCCCAACATCGTATACGGAGAAATCTGACACAGGTCTGTCTAATTCCCAAGTCAGAATTACTAACCATTACGCTAAGTGTCCTCTAATATTCTTTCAGTGGTATAAAGATCCATCCTAAGCCAGTCACCTTTGTGACCAATGACAACCGAAGAATTTCCAAGACAGCTGGCTAGAGGTGTACTTCCCTGGCCATCACTCAAGAGACCGAAGCTAAATGGAACTCCTGACCTTTGCCTCATTAATACCAGGCTCACTGCAACTAAGCCAACCAGCCCAGACAAAGCAGACACAACACCCCCTGCCTCCAACGGGACTGACGCAGGACTCAGGACATTCCCAAGAGCCTGTGATATAGTAAAAAACATATTTCTCCAAAACAAAAGGAATGTGTTAATCCTCAAGAAGGAAATAAACACTTCCCTGGAAACGCAGTCTAAAAATAATAACTTTGCCCTCCAAAAGTTACAAATCTGAGCCTCATTCTACAAACTATTACAATCTTTTACATATTAACACATAGGTTCCCCATATTTAAATATCAAACAGAAAACTACATGTAATTCCATAAGTCTATAGTCCTTAGTTTCCAAATAAAAATACATAGTTTTTATATATGTATCATTACATTATGGACAAAAGTATCTTATCATTCCATCCCTCTAGGATAATCAGGACATGAAAGACAAAACTACCTGTGTTGATCAGTACTTATAAAAGAGAGTTGGGAGAAAAATATGTAATTAAATACCATTTTCCGGGGCACCTGGGTGGCTCAGTGGATTAAGCCTCTGCTTTCGGCTCAGGTCATGATCTCAGGGTCCCGGGATCAAGCCCCTGCAGCCCCCTGCATCGGACTCTCTGCTCAGCAGGGAGCCTACTTTCCCCACTCTCTGCCTGCCTCTCTGCCTGCTTGTGATCTGTCAAATAAGTAAATAATAATCTTTAAAAAAAAAAAAATTTAAATACCATTTTCCAGGAAAGGCACTACTAGCAGCCAGTAGAAATAGGAGGGACAAAAATTGTATTTGAATATTCAAAGGCCTTTGATATTGAAACCAAAATTGAAAGTCACAAATATGAATAAACAGAATACCTATCAGAGATCTGCATCCAAATCCTCACATATCACTTGCCAACAAATGCCCAAAAGAAATGACCAAACAGCTCTTAAGTAACTAAAGCCTAACACTCTGGAACAAGTGAGTCTGAAAGAGTTCATCCTCCATGAAATGGAGTAATGATAGCATTATTTTATTTCCCAATTGGATTTTCCCATGATCAGATTCTTTGTACTTCATCTGAATCTGCAACGAGAGAGAGCAGAATACAGTACAGACTATCTTTTCCTTCTGTTTTAAACAGATGCCATCTAAAATAAAGGCTCATTTTTTTTCTTTCCTTGTAAACTCCCTCCCAGCTCTTTCATCTCTTTATACAGACTCAACTAGTACATCTCTTTGTATTATTCCCTACACTCATGTTTAATATATGCCCAGCATTGACCTCTCTCATGAACTACAAACCCAGATTTCCAAAAGCCTCTGGGCAATTCCAGTGTTCCGCAAGTATATAAAAAACTCAACATATTCAAAACTTATCTTCTTACGCACCTCTTTGCCTATATTTGTACTAAGAGTACGACCATCCCCATCACATACATTTAAAACGAATGTAATTTTCAACGTCCAGTTTCCCCAAACTTTCCCCAACAATACCTCCTCCACCCACCCCATCTCAATGCCACTGTCCTTACCCAGTATGGATACTATATTGAAAGCCCACAACAAACCATTTCACATACTACTCTATTAGACCTAGTAGTTTCTCAATACCTCCTAAATGCTGAACTCTTAAATACAGCATTTACAAATACAGCAAACATGCTCCTCAACCCAGACCCACTTAGAATTTCAAACCTCATCTCTTCTTTCCAAAAATGAACCCTATATTCTAAGCAAGCTGTCCACTAAATTTTCTGGGTATACAATGAACTTTCCCACCTCCACCCTTGTGCTTACATCACTCCCTTTATTTGAAAAGCCTTCCTCCACCTACTCCCGACCCCTAAATTCTTATTTTAGAAAAGTCTTACCCTCTGCAATGTGAAACTCAGGCTACCAGTTCATTGAGACGTAGCATGATACAGTGGAAATGTATGGGCTTTGGCACCAAGCGGACCTGGATTCACACTGAGGCTCAGCTACTTAATATATTAGAGCATTGCCCTCCTTATTTATTAAGAAAAATGCTTATATGTTGTTATGAAGCTTGGAAAATGTATGGAAAGCAACTAGCACAGAGCACGATGCTAAGTGCTCAATAGCTTCAGAGTACTTCTTTACCTCCACCACTTTCCACTTTTTAGCTGATTAGTCCATTAAAAATGAACCCATTTTCCTTTCATACAACTCCAAACTTTAGGTCAAGCCCCTCATACAGTAAGTATTTACATATTTTTATGTAAATATCTTACATCCCCTTCTAGATTTCAAATTCCTAAAGACCAAATACTTAATCTTTGTACCCTATAATGCCTAAACCGTGTTTTGCATGAAACACACAACACCCACCTATGATCAGAAAAAATCTGTAATATGTTTAATCAATACAATATAGCTTTTCATGATTTCTGACATACCTTAGAAAATTATTGCCAAAACACGAATTTTAAAGGTTATGGCTATATATTTGTTCCTACATCCATTGCCCAATATAGCTTGATGCCTAACATAGCAAAAATTCAGTACCCATTGACTTGAATACAATAAAATTTACAATGCAAATATTCATATTTGTTTATTATTTATTTATGTAATATTGAATGGACTTGAACATAATAAAATTTACAGTGCCTAAAGGTATGTGAAATTCGCTGATTACCTCTTTCTGCTCTTACAATTCTTCAAATATTTCCCTTCAAAACACATTATCAGACTCTCACTGTGGATCCATAATCATATCTAACTTGACCCCTTTTGCAGATTTTCTCGATTCCAAAATTCCAACCATAAGCTCTAAACAATCAAGTACTTCCAACGGCTAAGAATCTACAGTTTCTATCTAAATCTAAAAGTTGGGCAACTAATCTTCCCTCCACAACTTCTTCCAGGGACTTTAAAAATCAACCACCCTTTGACCACAATGAATAAAGGAATAAAAGAAACAGAATTTTTTAAAAAGTCATCCACACTTTGCCTGCTGAAAATCAACAACACTGAAATACATTTTCTTTTGCGCAGGAGAGCTCACTGAATTTACCACTTCAGTCTATTTCCCTAATGCATGGTATTACCTCCCCTTCCAGTAGTGGGAGGAGAGAGAATGAGGTAAGTACCTAAAAAACTACAGTATAAGTCCTAATATAAGCACAAGATGAGAAACGCAGTTAAGTGTCATTGGTTTCACAAAGGTGGTTTGTGTATACTTTACACTGCAAAAACAAAAACAATGCAGACAGTCACAACCACATTCTCTTGTGATCCTAATTTAAAAATCACTATTAAATGCGGAAAACCCTTATCGCCTACAAACCTTCCAGCAGTTCACCACCTGAAATCTGTTCACTAAAAAACTACTTGCATCACTTTCTCCTCTAAACATTCTCAATTTACCCGAGGTAAACACCCCAAAATATAGGTTAAAACACACGCACACACAACACCTCTGTCTACCTATGTGAACCTCTGCATTGCAGCACAACTGTAACAGTATAGGGGACCTCTGAGGAGTTACTGACAAAAATGTTTTTTTAGAAGTTAAGGAAAATGACAGATCCAAATATGAAAGTATACAAACTTCGTGGAAGAGGGGGTGCAAGTAATTCTCCAACCCTCTGTAACCAATTCGTGCAATAGCCGCAAACTGAACTCGCCATTCAACTGTGACTTCAGATAGCCACCAGAATAAGGAGTGCATATTAGAGAATAGCATCCTTTTATTAAGCCTGCAGGAAAATAAGGGAACTTATCTTAACTACTGATTTTCCCCAAGCAAGATGTTTTCCTAAATGACTTCGGCAACAGCTCGAGCAAGCTTTCCAGTGAGTAAAAGATCATGGGAGGCACGCTGGTGCCACACTGACCTACGTATTCAGAACCGGTGCCGGGCGCAGTCCAAATCGATCCCAGGGCAACCCCGTGGCAGGTCTGGATGCTTTGCAAAAGATCCCCGGCATCTACGCATGTATCGCCCAACCCCGAGACTGAGGAGACGACACCCCTGGGACTCGGGCTAGTTACCGACCCCAGGACAGACCCGGAGGACGCCAAAGTCGAGAACTGGAGCCCAAGATTGATTGAGTCTGGTGTCCAGATTCCCGGCCCCAGGTCGACAGAGGAAACCAAATCGGAGAGGCAACGCGGAAGACTTGGGGGAGCAGAAATGAGGAGGTCGGGTGGACCGAGGCCCGGCCCATCCCCACTCTCAAGTCCCAACGGCTACAACAACTCCAGGAACCCCCTCTCCGGCTCCGCCCCGCCCACCCCAAGGCCCCGCCGCCCGCTCCTTCCCGCCGGGCGGACTCGGCGAGGACCTCTGCGGTCGACAAGCCCCTTCCCCGGATCCCGACAGCGGAGCCCGCAGCGTAGAGCGGGCAGCAGGGGCCCGAGAGCACAAGCCCTGACGCGGCCCGCGGCCGTCCGGCGGCTCTCCCTCGGCCACTCACCGGCGGCCGGGGCGCTGGGAGGAGGCAGGCACGGGTCGGCGGCCGCGGACCCCTGGTCTCCAACCCAGGCAGGAGTCCCTACTCGAAGCCGATCGAGGCTCAGCAGCTGTGCCTACAAGGCCTCTCTCCGGCCCGAACCTTGGAAAAGCACTTCCGGGGAAGCGGGGGAGGGAAGCGTTTTGGCACCGGAACTGCTCGCGGGCTGGAGCTGCCAGGGCCTCCCAGGCGGGGCGGGGCGGGGCGGGGCGGGGCGGGGAGGGGCGGGGCTTCTCCCGCTGAGCGCAGTAAAGCCGCCCCCAGACTCGTCACTAACCCTTTCTGCCCCGAGGCCCCTTGGATCACCGAGGGATCGGCTGCGTGCTTGACTGCTCTTCCAGTTAGTCCGTTCCAGCCACTTAATTTTACGGACCGCGAAACAGAGGATAGGAGAATTTGGGTGCACGGGTCCGGTGTATACAGCCGGCCTCCCGACTTTCCAGTATTTTCTCCACTCCGGTCGGCCTCCTTTAAGAACAGTGATAGTTGACATTTATTGAACGCCTACTACGCGACAGCACTGTATTAAGCGCTTCGGGTGCTTAACTCGGTCAATCGTCTCCAAACCACTTGAGGTTGTTGCTCTTACCTGTATCCTGCAGAGTAAGAAGCCGGTCAAGGATACCAAACCCAATGCCACAAACAGTGGCTCTCGATTTTAACTTGTGTGTGTAAATCTCATCTACCCCTAACAAGATTCTTAAGATCTTTAAGGGCAGGAGGCAAATTGTATTTCTATATTTCAGCATCATTTGAATTTGAACAGAAGCCAAGAGCCAGGAGACCCTGGAATTTTACTGCCTGCGTCCTGTTAGGTACTTTTACTTTCTCGCCTTGAGCAAGTTGCTTGACTTCTTTAAGCCTCGGTTTCCTCATTTGCGTGTGTGCGTATACATTCATGGATAATCACCTCTGGATTGTGTAGGAATTCAAAATGAACATGCGCGATAAACACTTCAGTGTACCTGGTACCAAGCAGGACTGGATAAAAGTCAACAATTCTCCCACGTCACCATCAATAGGAAGGATTTCTCCTCCCGTGGATCACTCTAATATGGGGCAGTTTGGAAAACTGGGTTAGCAATAGGCGGCAGAAAAGGTTAGTGAAAGAAATAAAGAGTAGAGGGTTTTGCAATAAGAAAAATGAAGGTAGGTAAGCCAAAGAATATCCTGGGGCCAGCCTGCACACTTGCAACGATGGGAGCTGAGACAGTCTGAGGACCCACAGGGTCAGATGCCAAGCAGGGAAAGAAGTTAAAGAAAAAGGGAATTCCTCAGCCACAAAATCAGGAAGGCACAGAACATCTGAAGCAGATTCCCTATCTGGGGCCAGACTATTGGAGGGAGGGTGGGGGATCCTCTTAACATGCATCCTGTCTGCAAAACAAATTTACAAGCATCTCTTAAAACTGTGGGGGAGGAAGATTTTTTTTAATTTTCTACTAAGAAAGGCAGGAAAATGGAAATGGTTCAGAACCCGTTATTATGAATTTAAGATGTAAACAATGCCTTTGCCATTGGCTTTATTTACAGCGCTGTCCGCTGTCTTGTTTATTTTATTTTTGTGTTCGCAGAAGTGTTGGTAAATACTTCCCAGATACCCAAATTTAAACAGACTTTCATGCCTCACAGTGTGTGAAGAAGTGAAAAACAGAGCCTGGATTGGCAGGACTCGCTAACTGCTCTTTCCACAGAGAAGCCTTGACGGATGGTGAGAAGGAATCCTGAACTTTGTCAGGCTTCCCACAGGACTCAGGTACACTAAAGGTCTGTTACCAAACAGTTATCTAACAAGTAAATGGCCCAGTCAGAATTTGAATGTGGGCCTGTCTCCTCAGATGCTTTGCATCACTATGCCAGTGGTTTTCAAACTGCTACCGGCCGCTGAATTACCCAGAGTTCTTGTGAAAACACAGATTGCTGGGCTCCACCTCCCGGATTTCACTTGACCACACTAGTTCTTCTTGGAGGTGTAGTCCATAGACTAGCAACATCAACATCGTCTGTAAACTTGTTAAAAATGCAAATTATTAGGCCCCACTCCAGACCTGGTGAATCAGAAACTCCAGGGTGGGGCCCCCGCAATCTGTGTTTTAACACGCCTTGCAGGTGATTCTGCCACATTCTCAAGTTGTAGAAACACTGCACTCTACCATCTTGTCTCCACAATTCCCAACAGGAATAACTCCACTGAAGCAAAAGTTCTCCCATTGAATTAAATGATGTGTGCAAGCACTTTTATTCATGTTTTGCTCTCAGTGGGAGTTGAGGCTAGAAAAAAAAATGAGTATTCATGGAGAACTCTTTTTTTATTATTTTACATCTGTACTGAAATTTAACCAGATAATACTGGGTTAGGGTGGAACTAATCTTATTTGGGAACTACTCTGTGGCAGGACTTTCCATGCATTTTCTAAATTAATCTTCGCTACACCAGTGTAAGGTTTTATGGTCTTAATTTTACAGACGAGAAAAACTGAGACCTAGATGAAGTAATTGACTTAAGGCCACATTCTTACTGAAAGGCAGAAATCTGGATTGTTCAAACAGAGATTTCTCTAATTCCAGAACTCACGCTCACTCCACTTCATGGCAGGAGCTTGGAGAACCAATTTCCAGTGTGGGCTCCACCACCCAAACTATGCAACATTGAGTAAGCCACTTAATCTCTATTTCAATTTCTCCATCTATAAATAATGCTATCATAAATCTTCCCCTCCCACACTGGAATGTCAGAGCAAATGAGGAAATAAAAGTATAAGCACTTGGAGCTTTTTGAAGAAAAACAGTAAAAAGGCAAGTTATTACAGTATTGTATATTTAACCCAGGGTTGCTATGTGAGCCTGAGCACGGAATCTTTTCCTGGTTATCTGCTGATTCATACATAAGAGGTTCAAAGGCTATACTTGATGCCAAAGAAAAAGTTGTTTGACTTCATTTGTCAGTGTCTCCTAGAAGTTAAAGAAGATGACAGAGGGTTTTATGTATCTCTTCTAAAAATTACAGGGAATCTCTCACCAAGTTCCTAGGCTCCAGGTTGTTGCCAAATGGCTGGCCCATCCTCATTCTGGAGATCTTTCCTCCAAACCCTTTTCTTCTCCCCATTACAGGCACCCCTCCACCCTCCTGCCTCCACCCACTACACAAAGATTTAAAATTCCTCTTTATTGTGTAGAAGGATTTAGCTCAATCCTCCTCTAGGGCCAGACTCCAGGCCTATCTTTGTTGACAGAATCACCAGGTTGCACAAATCCAGGGGGTACCATTCATGAAGAATACAACCTGAATGGTGCTCAAAGGGGTGCCAATTGCACAAGCCACAATAGCAATGGTCCCCCTGCAACCGTGCAAGGCTTGGCCCTGTCCATGCAGAGCTCCCACCCCAAAAATCCATTAAGGTGTTTTGTGAAACAAAAGAGCCATCTACTTGGGTGTCCACCATTTGCCAAGCTTTCAAATAATAGGCGTCTTTGTTTTTTTGTCTGTTTTAACCTAGGCCTGATCAAATGCTTAACTCACCAGGCAGAAGTCCCTGGGTTCCACACTCTGCTCCAGCATTTTTCACTCTCTTCTGTGACATTATTGCCCATCTCCCCATTAGACTTGTGAGTTTTGTAAAGACTTTTAGTCATGCCTTAGCACAAGTTCTTGGAAGTATTTGCTGATTGGACTACCAGCACGGTGTACCTGCTAGTATAATTGGCTGACAGTTGACATTCAATGGCTCTCAAATGTGTTGTTTGACCCACAGTCTTTTGTACTAAGAAATAAACTGAGAGGTAAAAATTAAGAAAAGAAATAAATTCAGTCAAAAATTTTTAATTGAGAAATATCATATCAAGTAAAAATCCCAATTTCCAGCATCTCTTGAGAATTCAGACACTCTGGCAGACTGGCTGTGTGCCCCACAAGGCGTCAGTGTCTTTAGCTCAGACCAGCCTCCTTATCCAGGTGGTACAATAAGTCAGCCTCATTCACGTGTGAAATCTTCGTGGTGGGCACTGAGTTTGGAGCCTCTGTCTGGTGTGCGTCATATGGCTGTTTTGAAGAAACAAGTGTAGAAGATTGCAGATTTCACAGGTGCTCATAACTACTTACTGCAATGTATTTTAGGGTAATTTTAAATTGTTTTTCCTGGGTAGACAATTGAGGGATACCATGTTGTACCGTTTCTAAACAAGCCAGGCAAATGGAGACATCAAATGATGAATATTACCACCGACATTTTAAAGGCATTGTAGCTAATGTTATTTGTCAACAGCCTGGGAAATTGAAAAAACAAATAATAGCAAATACTTGAATAAATTTCATGATAACTAATTTAATGGAGTATGAGCCTTTTCTCCCCACTCCACCCCACGCCCGCAAGCTGAAGATTTGAAAATACTGCAATTCTAGTAAGTAATGGAGCCAGGATTAGAACCCAGGAAATCTGTCTCCACAACATAGTCTTGACCACTAAATTAATATTTACTAAGCCTTTCCCATGTGCTAGAGCCATGGCTGCCTCTCAACTGAGTCTACCAGATTTATGGAAGAGTGCATGCTATCGCTTCCAGATTTTTAATAGGTACTGTAATAAACTTAACACAGAATCTTCTCATCTCTCCCTCCCACCCCAAGTCATGTTGATATGTTTACAATCTTTAGTTTTGAAATGTGTAAATGTAAAACTAAGTGACAGAAATCTAAGACTTCTTTTAATTCCAATATAATTCTTGCACCAAGTTTGTTTTTACATCAAGTTACCATGAACAGCCCTATGGATGTGGCAAACAAAAGATAGCTTAAAAACAATGGAAGCAATTTGAAGCAATATAATATTGACACTGGAAACCAGTATCCATGGATAAATTGTGCTTGTGTGGGGAAATGGGAGATAACAAAGCTGAATTCAAACAAAAATGTCACATTGATATGTATTCAGTGAAAGTTCAAAACTGAAAAAAAAAAGTCCAAAAATGAGGATCTGGGACCCCTGGGTGGCTCAGTTGGATAAGCGTGTCTCTTAGGCTCAGGTCATGATCCTGGGATCCTGGGATAGAATCTGACATGGGGGGGGGGCCTTGCTTAGCGGGGAGCCTGCTTCTCCCTCTGCCTGCCACTCCCCCTGCTGTGTGTGCACCCTCTCTCTCTCTCTCTGACAAATAAATAAAAAATAAAATCTTCAAAAATGGAGGATCTAAAAAAGAGTGGTCATCCATTTTTAATATATTTTACATTTAATTTTTAAGTAAACATCAAGGAAAAATATTATAACTGACCCCTCCCTTTAAAAGGTTTCAAGAATTAAACTTCTATTGTCCAGATTGGGCGGTTCCGTGAGTCTCCAGACCTTAAGAGGTCACATTCCACCCTCATTGTGTCTCACGCAGCTGTGGCCTAGTTTACTCAGCCTCAGTTTCTCTCTTTCTGCAAAATACGCACAATAAGTGCATCTTGTACCATAGAGATGTTGTGAGACGTAGCTAATAAATGATTATAAAGCACAGTTCTTTGAAGTATAAAGCACTGCATAATTACTAAATACTATAATAATCATCCTCATAATAATAGTAATTTTCAACCAACACATCAACCAGACCCAGATGCTTATTCACCTCGCAATTAGGCAAAAGTGTATATATGCCACCTATGAAAAAAAGTAAAAATCTTAAGCTACAGACGAGTTCCACCTCCTTCCTCTTCCCTTTGCACAATGTGCGGTCGGTCTGCCAAAGACCTATCTCAGCTGCCTCACCTGCCAGCTGTATGAACCAGCTCGCACAAGAGCCTCTACTCCTTCCACCGTCAAATACAGAGACAGGAAAGCCCACCTCAGAGGACTATTGTGAGAGTTTAACCAGTGAGTATATGTAGAGCTGAGCACAGGACCTGGCAGATCGTAAGAGCTCACTGACTAGTGATTGTGCTGATGACTAACAGCAATATCCGAGAAGGACTAATAGCGGATAGCTATGTAACCATGTTTTACTGAATGAAAGAAGGAAAAATCGGCACACTCCTTTGGGAGGATGATCTGAGCCGCCTTCCAGATTATGACAACATTTATAAAATAGAAGCATTTCATATTAAAATCTGATAGCAAAATAAAGACTGAGAAGAATTTGTGGTGGGATATAGACATATATATCTCTTTATATAGTGGAATATTACATAGCTATAGAAAGGAATGAGATTGTGTCATCTGTAACAACATGGCTGGAACTAGAGGTATTCAGTTAAGTGAGATAGGTCAGATTGAATGGCATTGTATACTGACAGATGGGAGCCACACCTGTGGTGAGCATTATATAATGGATAGATCAAATCACTATGTTGTATGCCTGAAACTAATGTAACATTGAGTGTCGACTACACTCAAATTTTAAAAATTAAAAAGAAAAAGAAAAGGTGGGGCATTTTACTTTCCCAATGTGTTTGTTTATCTTAATAATTGAATGTGAAATAAATGACTACATTTTGGGTATAGATGATGAGGAGAAAAAATAGAGTAAAATGGAAAAGTACAAGGTTCCCCCATTCCCCAGCCTACTCCTCTCTGCAGGTGGAACCAGTGTTAATGATTGGGTATTCTCATTCCAGAACTTTTTCTGTGCATTTACATTCATGTAAACAAAACAGAATTACCCAATAGACAGACAAAACAGAATTACCTAATAGGCACCAATAAACCAGGACCCCAAAATTTTTTTTGTAAAGAACTTGACATTTTTACAAATGCATAGATTTTTAAAAATCAGAATTTGTTGGGACTTCCTTATGCTTATTTAATTTTAGCATGGTTTTAATCTTGAAGTAAATAATAAGGATATTATTTCATATGTACTGTAAGCTCTTTAGTGCTTCAGACCTTTTTTAAGATATTAATCTTCCCTATTTAAAAAAAAATTTATTTAAAAGATTTTATTGAAAGGAAACACAAGTAGGGGGAGTGAGAAAGGGAGAAGCAGGCTTCCTGCCGAGCAGGGAGCCCAATGCCATGCTGGATCCCAGGACCCTGGGATCATGACCTGAGCCAAAGGCAGATGCTTAACGACTGAGCCACCCAGTCGCCCCCCAAGCTTGCTTATAAAGGACATAAACACCTATATTTTACAAAACATAAATATGATCATATTGTTTTGCAGCTTGCTTTATTTGTGTGAGTGATTTTAAACATCGTGCTATTTACTTACTGGCAACCCAAATAAGAAGGAACTTTTCCGATATCTGTCATTTTAGTCCATCAAGAACTATCCCTGTGTAAGGGCCTTATTAGAACAATTTAAGTTTCAAAAGCTTTCTTTCTTGGTAAAGCAAATTTCATTTTCCATCACATTTTCAAGCCAAAGTAATACAATCCTTTTTTAATCTCCTCAGAGTGTATGATGGAGAGAAATCCTGCCGACCAGGAGCTTTCTAAATGGTGACTATGGAGAGACGCCAAGGAAATCAAACAGTGCCAAGTGCAGAATCCTCAAGTTGCTCTCTAAACTAACAGAAATTTGTTTAGAAGCTGGATTTTACTGAGGCAGGCAGCATTTCACCCACAAAGGTAGAGCACATGTGGAGACTGTACAGGGCAGGGGCAAGGGTAAGAGTCGCAGCTTCAGAAGACAGTAAGAAGAGAACATCTGGACACATCTGGACACATCCCTCTCTCTCTGCCTACTTGTGATCTCTCTCTGTCAAATAAATAAATAAAATCTTAAAAAAAAAAAGATTTTATTTTTTTTATTTATTTGACAGAGAGAGAGATCACAAGAGAGGCAGGCAGGGAGTGGGTGGGAAGCAGGCTCCCTGCTGAGCAGAAAGCCCAATGTGGGACTTGATCCCAGGACCCTGAGATCATGTCCCGAACCGAAGGCAGCATCTTAACCCACTGAGCAACCCAGGCACCCCTAAAATAAAAAATCTTAAAAAACCCAAAAGACACCCGGGGGGGGGGGGTTGCTGGGGACACTAACAATTCTAGTCACAGAATCTGCCCTCTAAGAATCAAAAGGCCAGTTGGAGAGAGAAGTTATGGACTCATGGAGGAGGAACCACAACAGTGCAAAATACTCTGTGGTAAATGCTAGATGAATAATACAACCTCTTCTCTTTGGAGACCTCTTCCTTCATGCGTGGTCTTAGGACCAAGTAAGAGGTGGGACTTAAGAAGTGTCTTAAAGGATCTTTAGAAATTACAGGCAAAAGAGGGGAATAAAAAGGATCCCAGCTTTCAAAAAGGCGTAATAGTAGAAAAGCACAGAGCACATTCAGAAGACCTTGAGTAGATCCCTTTAGCAGAAACAAAGAGATTGGGTAAGCAGGTTGGGCCTGTAGTCTGAAGGGTGCTGACAACTAAATTAAGATACGTGGGCATTATCTTTTCAGGCAGTAAAGAATCAAAGCTGGTTTCCCTACTATGAAGCAACATAATTAAGGTACACGTAAAAAAAAAACAAAAACAAAAAACAAAACACTTTTTTTTTTTTTTTTAATGAGAGACATTTGCAAAACACAGGAAAGCCTAAGAAACAAAATAAAAGTCACCTGGAAAACCACCACACAGAAATATGTTACACTTTTGGTGGGATCACATACAGCATTTTTTCCTGGTCATATTTTTGTGTGTACGTGTGCATGTTTGTGTATAAATTGAGATTGTTCTTTCTTAATTCAACATGATTTTGTGAATATTTTCTTATTAAAAAATCACAGCTACACTGTATTTTAACATATAAATGTAATATGTGGTGCTTACTGAATTTTCCATTTTTTTCATCTGGACACAAAAAACTAAAATTCATCCAAGGTTAACCAAGCTGTATGAAGGGAAGGTAGGAGTAAAGGATAAGCTGAGAGCGGGAGGAACAGTTAAGAAGCTATTGGTAGAAGATAGCTTATATAAATGAAGGCATATTCACTCTGGAGAATAGCTTATTATATCATAGCATAACTATTGCTTCAAAGAATGACGCTGTTCCTCATGTACCATATGGAGTGGTCTCCCAGATATATTTTCTCTTCTCCCCAGTCCCCTAAATTTGGAATGTCCCAGAATTCCGTTCTCTCTTCTCCAGCATCTACATTTATTTCCTCCTTTGGCAATCTCATCCATTCCCAGGGATTTAAATATTGTCTACATGCTAACCACCTGATGGCCTGTGGAAAGAAAGGGTATTCCATATTCAGGGGCAGATACAAGTTTTCTGAAAAAGAATTTGAAATTGTAAATAAAAAATGCCTGCTGCACTCCAATGCCATCTAGTAGATTACCAACACAAAACGCTGGCGTCCTGCTCTGGGAGGGGTCCTTGGAAGTGAGGGGACTTGTTATGCTATAGCCTAAGCAAAGGCCCGGGGATAGGAGCAGAATGATATGAGGAGGGTGTCAGTAAGGGGATATCACTATTTCAAAGTCAGGAATGGGTGGGCAGATAAAAATCACCCTTCAATTTGGGCAATTTGTTCTTTGCCTTCTATTCATTTGGATGCCTATAGAACAATAACCTGGAACTACCATTTGATTTGGCTTCCTAAAATATGGTATATTGTTCATTGTGAAAGCGGGGGGAAAAGAGAGAGTTTCTGTGGGTTAATTAACAAAATACGGCTCCTGAGACAGCAAGCAAATGTACATGATTCTTTATTTCCAGTATCATCTCCTCATCAAAGTTTTTCTCACTGCTTCTCTTGTAAGCTCTGCTTCTCAACCCATAACACGCTCAGCTACAATTTGCAAGGAATTCTTGATTTCCACATTGAAAAGGCCCAATTCCTTTGATAGGACTGTAGTCTGCCCCTCATAATACGTGAGTACAAACATAGAAAAATATTTATACATCCCTCCAATCTATAGAAAACCATTCTGGGGTCTTGAAAACAGTCTCTTTACAGACGGAGAGAATGTGAGAGAAATGCCGTCAGTGTGCTGGCTGAAAGCTGCAATGTCTGCCCAGCACTGTGCTTCCTCTCAGAACCGGGGATGCTCTGCTGAATGAGCCCTTGTGTGTCCAAATTCAAAAAGTTCTTGTTTGCTCCAGTTGAACAAAGCTCTCACAGACAGTGGGATCTGCAGGGCAGCCACCAAGTGTGTTGAACCAATGTTCCCTCCACCGCACTGCCGAAGAGTTGATCATAATGGCAGTTCTCACCTTCGTGTATGGGGCCCGGTGTTGGCGGTGCCGTCCTGCAGAGCTCCCGCTGACTTCAAAGGAAATGACATAGAACAGAACCCCACGGTGTAAGGAGAAACAAGCAGCATCTGATCAGAATCAGGCCATATTTTTTTTTCATTCTCTCTGTATAAATGGCTAAATTTATATACAGAATATTTAAAGGCCCCCTTTCACAGAGGCTGTTTATGAATTGTCAGATGTGCATACACTTATTAGGCAGCTCAACACTGAACTGCTTATATAGGAGGGAAAGGGAGAGGGTTATGTTGTAGAGAAATCTACCCCAATTCCACGTTTTTCTTGGTCTACAAGACTCCCTGCTCCCTACCCCGGCAAAGGAGACCAAAGTGATTGGGCTGGCTTAGTGGTTCCTTTCACTTAAAGCTGGCCTTAAGGCAAACCTTAATGAAAAAGAAGGAAGAGACAGAGGAGAAAAAGAGAAGGAGGAGGAAAGAGAAGAAGTGTGTGTGTGTGTGGGGGGTATGTTTATTAAATCCCTGGATAGGGGAGGTCTCTTTCTAAACAAAACTAAGGGGAGAAGGAGTCACTAAAGAACAAAATTTAACTACAAAAAAAGAAAAATTCCACATGTCAAAAATCAAAATAAGATAGATTTAAATAACAAATAAAAAACTGGGGAAAATATTGGTGACAACTTAGATAAGTAAATGATTAATATTCTCCTGAATTGATAAGGAATTCGGGAAGGCTGACTTAAAAACAAAAACAAAAACACTCCCACAGCTAACAACACACTCAATGGGGAAAACCCGAAAGCTTTTCCTCTAAGCTCGGGACCAAGACAAGGATGTCCACTCTCACCACATTTATTCAACATAGTACTGGAAGTCCTAGCCACAGCAATCAGACAAGAAAAAGAAATAAAAGTCTTCCAAATTGGTGGGGAAGAAGTAAAACCGTCACTATTTGTAGATGACATGATACTATATAGAAAACCCCAAAGCTTCACCAAAAAACTATCAGAACTAATAAATGAATTCAGTAAAGTTGCAGGATACAATTAATAAACAGAAATCTGTTTTGTTTCTATACACGAATAATGAAGAAACAGAAAGAGAAATTAAGAAAACAATCCCATTTGCATTTGCATTTGCATCAAGAAGAATAAAATACCTGGGAAAAATTACCCCCCCCAAAAAAGTGATAAAATTGCTATAGAATAAACAAAGGATCCATACAATTCACAGAAATATACATTTAAATGGCCAATAAACATTCGAAATATGTTCAGTGTTACTGATAACAATAAAAGCAAGGAAATAAAAACAGAATTTTCACTTCAAACTGGCACCATGAAAAATGAAACCATATATTGTAGTATTTTCAAATACAAGCAACAATCAGAAAATGTAACTCTTTAAAAATGCCTTTTTTTTTTAAAAGAAAATATTTTATTTATTTATTTGACAGACAGAGATCATAGGTAGGCAGAGAGGGAGGCAGAGAGAGAGGAAGGGAAGCAGGCTTCCTGCCGAGCAGAGAGCCTGATGCTGCGGGGCTAGATCCTAGGACCCTGGGATCATGACCTGAGCTGAAGGCAGAGGCTTAACCCACTGAGCCACCCAGGCGCCCCTAAAAATGCCTTTTCAAAACACCAACAGAACAAAGAAAATACCAAAGGCTATACATAATAAGACATGCAGAACCTACATTTTAAAGAAATGAACTTCCTTCCTAGGCAGAAGAACCTCATGAGGGACAGACAGGTCCTGCTCAGGGAGGGCATTCTAGCATGGGTTGGCTACACACACTGGGAAATCAAGCAAATCTGTAGACTCCTGAGGATAATGACAGGCCAGGTTCTCACTGTGAGAGAAGGCAGTATAAATAGTGATGGGGGAAAGCTAGAATGAGCCCTATAGTACTAGATTGGAATGGAACATGTCAGTGTGCACTCACAGTTTCCAATAGAGATAGATACCAAAATAAATTTGGATGTAAATGTGTTTTTATATATGTATACAATATGTGTATGTATGTATGTGAATACATATTTATGTATATGCATGCATTTCTTTCCTAGCTCAATCCAATGACAAGGCCAGGGAGAAATACTCTGGTAACTGATCTCTCTTTTCTTCTCCACAAGAACTTTGTTCTTTGCAGAGCTCTCCCATTTCCCAAGGCTTCGTGCTGAAGGTTGTGTCAAGATTAGACCTTTCACCTAAGCTCCAGATACTCAATGTACTTGACATATTCAAACTGCTAATACAACTTCTCTGCTTTGTTGTCTCACAGACATTTCAAACTTAACATAGTCAAAATAGAATGTCTACTCTCCTTGTCTTCTCCCCAAGCTGTTCCTCCCCACTGTCCCAACTCTATAAATAGTAACACCGGTCATTCACTCAATCGCTGAAGTCAGAAGCCTGGGAGTTCTCCTAGCTTCCTCCCTTTCCCTTATCCTTCATAGTGTCTCCATCAGCAAGTTCAAATTGTTCTACTTCCAAAACACACCTTGAGTTAATTCATGTCTATCTCTATTTGTGACTGTGCTCCTTGAAGCTCCCACTCTCCCTCTCCTAGATGCCTGCAATAGCTGTCTAACTCGTCCCTCCACATCCATGGGGGAACTCCTTATGTTCCATTATCAACACAGCCAGAGTGAACTCTTAAAATGTAATTGAAGCATGTCTTTCCCCTCCTCAAACCCTTAAAACCCTTCTGTGATTTTCAGGCCTGTTACAACAAATCCAAGTGTCTGGCTGTGGTGTAAAGACCCTGCACGATCTGGCTACCTGCCTAAAGCCTCCAACTTCATGCCATGCACTTTATCCCCGCAGTTACAACTCTGCAGCCTGGGTTCCCAGAACATACCAAGCTCTCATCTGTCTCAGGGTTTCTGCGCTTGCCCTTCCTTCTGCTCGCCATGCTCTACTTTCAGCTTTTCACATGATTATCCTCTTCTAATTCTTTAGTTCTTAGCTTAAATGCCAGTTACTCAAAGCAGAATTTCTTGGCCATCCTATCTAGGTAGGACCTTCTATTATTCCTTATCAGAGCCAACTCTTTATACTCTTCCTAACACCAGTTGCAATTTTTTTTCATTATTTTTTTTTGTTTTATTGCCTGTCTCTCTTGCTAGAATATAAGCTGTATGAGGGGGGTGATCCTGTCGTTCCCATTTTCTCTTTCATTCCCATAGTTCAGCATGGTGTCTGCTATATACCATGTAGTTGATAAATTTTTATTTTATTTTATTTATTTGAGAGAGAGACAGAGATAGGGAGAGAGAGCACGAGCAGGAAGGTGAGGGAGAAGCAGGCCCCCAATTTAGCAGGGAGCCCGATGTGGGGCTCGGTCCCAAGACCCCGGGATCATGACCTGAGCCGAAGGCAGATGCTTAACCTACTGAGCCATCCAGGTGCCCTTGTATTTGATAAATTTTTATCAAATTCAAAAACAACTTGTAGAAATTTACTATGCCTCTGCCTTCGGCTCAGGTCATGATCTCAGGGTCCTGGGATCAAGCCCTGCATTGGGCTCTCTGCTCAGCAGGGAGCTTGCTTCCCCCTCTCTCTCTGCCTGCCTCTCTTCCTGCTTGTGATCTCTGTCAAATAAATAAATAAAACCTTAAAACAACAACAACAACAACAACAAAAGAAATTTACTACGTACTAGATGCAAAGGATTCAGAAGTAGAACACAAAATTTCTCCAACTCTTTTACAGTCTAGAAGGGAAGCAAATAGCCAATTGTAAATCCGCATGGGTAGTACTATAATAGGGAAAGTCTCATATGGGAGAGGCCCCTCATCTGGGCTCAAGGCCGAACACAAAAGGCTTATTGAAGGTTATGTTATTGTAGTAAAGCTGCTGGATAGATGAGTTAGTCACCGAAGATACAGTGGGATAGGGCCGAGGCCAAGAATAGCATGTGCCTAGAAGGGAGGCAGACCGTGGCATATTCAGAAGGCCAAATGCTTTAGGGGTGGAGAGTAGAAATGAGGGGGAAGAGAATGAATGGCAAGAGATGAAGCTACAAAAATAAGGTGCCATAAGGGTAAACTCCATTAAACGGTTTTTACTGCATCTTGGGGGAGTGGGATGGTCAGTGGAAGGTTTCACGCAGGGAGGAACGTGATCAATTTCGTGTCACAAAGGTCATTTCGACTGCAGCATATTTAAGGAATGGAAGACCAAAAAAGGGTTAGGGGGCTAGGCAGGAACCTAAGTAACAGTCAGCAGGATGGCAGCGACTGAAACTAGGGTATTAACAACGAGAATACAAAGACTAAGACCAAAAGGAAAAAGAAAGAAAGAAAGACTTGGAGGTGATTTAAAAAATAGCCCAGTGCAGAAATTGACAATTCAATAAATAATTTGTTGAATGATGTGAAGACAAATGGTTAGATATTTGGAGGGAGAGTTTGAGCCCTACTTCAAAACTGTACCAAAATAGAGGTGACTGGGTGCCTGAGCATGAGTAGGGAAGGGGCAGAGGGAGAAGCAGACTCCCCACTGAGCAGGGAGCCCAATGGGGGGCTTGATGCTGGGATCCTGGGATCATGACCTGAGCCGAAGGCAGACACTTAACAACTGAGCCACCTAAGCGCCCCAAACTTACACATTTTTATAGCCATTACAAATTTAATAGATGGGTTAAACTCTAGACTAGATACATTTGAAGAATGACTTTACTGAATTGGAACACGGTGCTGAGAGATTTACCTAAGATACAGCACAAACGGCCAAAGAGCTAGCTAGCTCGCTAAAGCAAAAGCAATTAATTAGGAAACACGAAAAACAGATTGAAAGGCTCCAGCCTACATTCAATACAAGTTCCAGAAGAATGGAGGGAAGCTGGAAAAACAATATTTAAAGAAATAATAACCAAGTAATTGTAGAATTAAAACACACATACACACACACACACACACTGAGTACTAAGCAGCATACATCTACATTAATACATTATAATAAAATGAGCTACTTTCAAAAGCTACTACAGAATTAATATGATGGTGGTAAAACTGTAAGAAAGAGTAAACTTCATGAGGTTGTACTTCAGAAAATAGATTATATGGAAAAATTAAATTTGTTTTCTATCTCATACTATACATAAAAATAAACTTAAGAGGAATTAAAAACTAAAATGTGAGAAGCAAACCTATAACACTTTTAGAAGAAAATTTAAGATAATATATTTATGACCTCAGGGTAGGGGAGGATTTCTTAATTAAATTTAAAAATGAGAATCATTAAAACAGTGAATACATTTTCCAAATTTAAGAAGGAAAATCTTATTCAACCAAAGACACCATAAATAAGTAATAAGAATCCACAAACTTGGGTGCCTGGATGGCTCAGTGGGTTAAAGCCTCTGCCTTTGGCTCAGGTCATGATCCCAGGGTCGTGGGATCAAGCCCTGCATCGGGCTCTCTGCTCAGCAGGGAGACTGCTTCCCTTCCTCTCTCTCTGTCTGTCTCTCTGCCTACTTGTGATCTCTGTCTGTCAGATAAATAAATAAATTCTTAAAAAAAAAAAGAAACCACAAACTTCTCTTTGAAATGAAAGAACATATTTTTCAAAGTCTATATAAACCACTGGATGTAGACCAAGGGGGAAGTGTCCTCCTTGTTTGCTGATTAAACTTTTCTCCTTCCCTCCTTCTTTCCTAAAACCCTCTGTTTTGATTAACATGTTATATGACTATATCATTCACTTTGCTCCTTGATATACCCCTCCTCCTACTCTGAGACACCTGTCTTTCCTTGAAGACTTTAGCTGGCAGTTCACTGTCACTCCACACCTATTCTTTTCATAATTCTTGGTGAGTTCAATATCCATTTCCTGATATGGTCCTTTCAATAATCTAGCCTCTGGGGCACCTGGGTAGTTCAGATGATTAAAGTCTGCCTTCAGCTCTGGTCATGATCCAGGAGTCCTGGGATCGAGCCCCATGTTGGGCTCCTGGCTCAGTGGGGAGCCTGCTTTCGCCCTCTGCTCATTCTCTCTCTCTGGGTGTATCTCTCTCTGTCAAATGAATAAATAAAATCTTTAAAAAAAAAAAATCTAGCCTCTAAGTATTTGGCCTCCTCTTCTCCAGTAATGTTGTCTTCCAACTTAGCCACCACTAACATGGTCAAATCTCTAGAACTGTACTGCTCAATCTGGTAGCTACTCACTTCATGTTGCATTTAATTTTAAACTTATTAAACTTAAATACAATTTAAATTTCATTTCCTTGGTTGGCCCATTTTCAGTGATCGGTAGCTTGAGTGGCAGCCATATTAGACAAGTGGATATGGAAGAGTCCCATCACCACAAAAAGTTCTATTAAGTAGTACTGCTCTAGATCTTCTTATCACCCGTGGCTGCAACTTCCTCCATAATGCCAATCTCAAGCATCCCACTCTCTGACCAAGGACTTCTACTCTTTTTTTTTTTTTAAAGATTTTATTTATTTGTTTGAGAGAGAGAGAATGAGAGAGACAGCACAAAAGGGGGGGAGGGTCAGCAGGAGAAGCAGACTCCCCTGCTCAGTAGGGAGTCTGATGTGGGACTGGATCCTGGGACTCCAAGATCATCACCTGAGCCGAATGCAATTGCTTAACCAACTGAGCCACCCATGTGTCCCAAGGACTTCTACTCTTTAAGCTTATTTCTGACTCCAATAATTTGTCAAATATATTTGGACCTATAATCTATTGAATCTTCCACCATTTTATTGTTCCTTACCCTGTGCCATGTTCTACTTCCATTATTATCCAATTTAAATTCCATGATCAACCATTATGTACCTCCCCTTGGCGTACATCTTAATCTACCTTGTCCCTCTTACTTTTTTTTTTTTTTAACATGACAACTTTTACTTAAATCTAACTTTCTGCCTGTTGGTTATCTGGATAAATCCAATTCTCCACTTAACTTTGCACCCACACCTCTGCTGCTGTCTGTGGGTGGAGAAAAAAAAAAACCCACACAGTTATCACTAACATCAAGTAGGCCCTTAATGCTACCTACCAATCGTTATTGCTCTCTAGTGCATTCAATCTCTCATTCTCATAGACTACTCATACTTTCTTTTCATTTTCAAACCTCTGACAACTCCTCCCTATTTGCTCCATCAGTTGATGATTTGCATCTTACTTGCCTCTTACTTAGGTGAGAAACAGAAGCTACCAGAAGAGAATTACCATCTGTTCCCACCATCACATCTACTCACCTACCTGCACTTGTGTCCATTTGCTCTGCCTTGTCACCTGTTGCTATGAACAGACTGTGTCTATGGTTCTAATGAAGACCAGTCCTCCACTCTAAACTAGATCTCAGGGGCGTCTGCGTGGCTCAGTGGATTAGGCCTCAGCCTTTGGCTCAGGTCATGATCCAGGGTCCTGGGATGGAGCCCCACATTGGGCTCTCTGCTCAGCGTGGAGCCTGCTTCTCCCTCTCTCTCTGCCTGCCTCTCTGCCTACTTGTGATCTCTGTCTGTCAAATAAATAAATAAAATCTTTTTAAAAAAATAAATAAACTAGATCTCACCCCCTCCAGCCTATTTAGGGATCTCAGTACACCAATTGTCTACTTTCTCTCTGGCATTATCATTTTTTCCCTCTCTACTGGACCTTTCTTATCCTCATAAAACTATGGTTTTATTTATCCCATCTTAAAACAAAACAAAACAAAACAAAAACTACCACTGACCTCACTTTTCCCACCAGTTACTTTTTCATTTCCTTCCTTCCCCTTTAAGCAAAAATTCTTGAAAGTAGTCTGCCCATACTCACTATCTCTAACTTCTCTCCTCTCACTCTCTCTTAAATCTACACTGATCAGGATTTTGCCCCCACACTATGTCATCAATTCTCCTGTCAAGATCACCAAAGATTCCACGTGGCTAAATTTATTGGTCCATATCAGTCCTCATCTTGCTTGACCTATTAGCAATGTGTGTGACCAAGATAATCCCTCCTTCGTGAGACCCTTTCTTTACTTGACTTCCAACCTCGTTTTCTCCCTATCTTACTATTTGCTCTTTCTCAGACTCTTTTATTGGTTTTTCCTTATCTCCATGACCTCTGAACATTGAAATATCTCAGTCTTTGGATTTCTTCTTTCCAATGTCTGTAGACACTTTGTGGTAGATTGAACTAAGGTTTACAAGAATTTGCTCCCTCCCTTCTATAGATCGTACATCCACACTTTTGGATTTGTCTTGAAATGCCTCTTCAGTGCACAGTATACATCTTTGTCTCATTGCAGGGCTAGGCTGTGTGACTTTCTTGGGCCAATGAATGGAATAGAATAGAAGCATGTGTACATACCACAAAGAGAAACTTTAAATTGTATTGCATTGTTTAGTTTGGCCTCTCTTGCTTCTGCCCTTTGCCATGAGTGTGGCATGCGCCAGATAGTGGCTGTTTCTTCAGCTTAGGGCTCAAATTAGAATATACTTGAATCAGACATAGCTGGCTCACAGCCTAGAGTGGAAGCCATAGTCATATGTAACACGAGCAAGAAATGAATGTTACTCTAATCGACTGAGATTTGGAGGTTTTTTGTTACTTCATCAATGTTGACTAGTAAAACTCCCTTTAAATTCTCCTGAATGCCTGGTTCACATGTCCGGTTGCCAACTGGGCACCTCTACTTGAATGTCTATCAGGCAACTCAGACACAAGAGGTCCAAAATAAGCTCTCAATCTTCTCTACCAACTCTGATCTTTTTGAAGTTTTATCATTATTAACTAACAAAAACTCTAACCTTCTAGGATAAAACAAAACAAAACAAAACCTAAAGTCATTCCTGATTTCTCACTTTTGCTTATATTCCATGTGCAATTTATCAACCAATCCTGTTAGTTCTACCTTCAAAATAAATCTAGATTCTGAAAACTTCTCATTACCTTTACTGGTACCACCTTAGTCCATGCTATTACCATTTGTGCCTGTTTACTGTTATCATCATACCAATCCCCACAGAAGGGTTGGTCAATCCCCACAGAAGTTTCGGTTACCTTTGTTTTCTCCATCCACAGTTTTGGGTCCTAAGCATCACTAGAGAAATTTCCTCTAGAATAGAAAAACAAAAATTAATCAATACCCAACAAATGCTACCTAACTTCAGCTGGGTCACAGTTACTTATAAGTTATCTTTTAATTTTTTTTCTAATCACTTTTTACCACCTCAGTAACACCTCAGTCCATGATTTTCCACCTGGATTATTTTGAAAGCCACTCATTTTTCTTCTGCTCTTGTATCCCACAGTGGGCCTTTTAAACCAGTAAGTCAGGGTACCTGGCTGGCTCAGTTGGTAGACCATACAACTCTTGATCTCAGGGCTGTGAGTCTGAGCCCCACACTGGGTATAGAGTACTTAAAAGAAATAAAATTTTTAAACAAATAAGCAAACAGTAATCAGATTGAGTCACTTCTTTGCTCAAATCTTTCCTTTTCTCCAATGGCTTATCCCCTCACTGAGAGTACAAGTCAAGTTCTTGTAATGGCCCACAACACTTTTTACATTCTGCATACACACCTTCCCCACCTTACTGCTCAAATCTCCTCTCTTGTGACCCATTTTTGGCCCCCCCAGCCTCCTTGCTGTTCCCTGCACCAACCATTTATGCTCCAACTACAAAGGCCCTTGCATTTTTTGTTCTAAGATGCTCTTCCGCCAAATATCTCTGTGGCCTGTTTCCCCACCTTCCTCAGGTTTGACTCAAATGTCAGTGTCTCAGTGAAGCCTTCCTTGGCCACCCTATTTTAAGTTGTAACACTTCCCCAGAACTCCCTATCCCCCTTCCCTGCTTTATTTCTTCCTATAGCATTTATCACAGGATATGTAAAATCTAATATACATAATCTTCATTTATTTATTTTGTTTATTGTTTCTCTACTTATACTAGAATGTATGCCTCATGGACTAAGAAGCTTTTTGGTTTGTCTTCACTGCTGTAGCCTCTATGTGCACTAAGTGCTCAATAAATATTTGTTGAACGAATCAGTGTAACTAACAAAGGGTAATATGCAGAATCTATAAGTGCTCCTACCTGTCCAGGGAAACATAAAAACAACCAACTGAGGAGTGCCTGGGTGGCTCAGTCAGTTGGGCATCTGGCTCTTGATTTCAGCTCAGGTCAAGATCTCAGGGTCACGAGATCGAACCCCTCGTGGGGCTCCATGCTGGGTGTGGAGCCTGCTTAGGATTTTCTCTCTCCCTCTGCTTCTGCCTCTCCCTCTGCTCTCTCTTTCTCTCAAAAAAACAAAACAAAACAACAACCCACAAAAACAATCAACTGAAACATTAACTGAAGGTATGAATAACGACCTCACAGAAGAAACACATAATCAATAAACATAAGAAAAGGGACCCAACCTCAAATGATCAGTGAATTAAGCAGGGTGAGATATCTTTTCATAACCATCAGACTGCCAAAAATTTTAAAAGTCTTACAATACCAAGCATTGGCTAGGGATGGAGAGCGTCAGTAAGTCTCACACATCTGCTGGTACAACTTTGAAGATGTAAAATATCTAATAAATACTGGAAATACACATACCCTTTACCCAGCAATTCCAGTCCTGGATATAAACCCAAGAAATATGTGCTAACAAGTCTTTTTATGAGCTACATGTAAGAGATTCTTCATGTCAGCATTGTTAATAATAGCCCTAAACTAGAAATTTAAATGTCCATTAATAGAAGAATAAATACATAAATTTGGTACATGCAAACAATGGAGCATTTTATAGCAATGAAAATGAATGAACTATAGCCAGATAAGAATATAAATACTAGATTCCAGACCCACAGAAACTCTGAGATAATATTTGTTGTTTGTGAGATAATATTTATTGTTACCTGCCATTAAGTTTTAGAATAATGTGGTACACAGAAATGAGTAAGTAATACAAAAATAGTGGTATTGGTAGGGCTTATTAAAATTACTTAGGGGAATTTTAAAAATTATTAATATGCACTCCAGTATGCTGGTATATCTCACAAATCCTCCACACAAGGACATGGAAGTCTATCCTATCACTCAGACATGTCCGTGGAACAGTTCGAGAATCATCTAGTAGATATGAAAAGGTTGCTATTTATTTTTCTCCCAAAACTCTAATAAAGATGAGAATTTAAAAATCACAACTATCAAGTACAACAGAATGTAAAATGAGGCAAGAGTAGATGAAAGAGATCAGCAAAATCTTCAGAAATAAAAAGCATACGGAGAATTAGTAATCTCCATTCTGCAGTGTGCCTGCAGAGCAGGGAGCCCAGGAAAAAGATCCTTATTCCTGCCACAGAACCTTAGAAGTCTCAGGTATAGTCCCCTTTCCTGCCCTTGTCCTACTGTGGTAGATGTCATAGATTATCCCAATCAACAAATACTCCAATGTTTATGATGTGCAGAGGCTGGTTGGAAAGTTAAAAAAAAAAAAAATGCAGACTGTTTTATATCTTGGTTTTTAGGATGTGAACTAAGTTCCAAAAATGAAATGTACTTGCATTAGATCTGGAAGGTAGAAATTATGTGCAGGCCATCTTTTTCCTTTGGCCGTTGCATCTGGTCAGCATGGACATGGAGACCATAAATTTTTCTGCTAAATTCTAGGTCCTAGATTTGAGAATGTGGAGATACAGCTTCAACATGGCAATGGTGGCTTCATGAGCCTTGGGACCCAGTCATTAAATTTAGTCTGTTTCAGCCCCCTGGAGGCCTAACCTCGCCTTCTTTCCAGCTCTTCCAATGAATTTGGAAGCCCTTATTAGTTGAATTAACTCTCTCTCTGATGAAAAAGACAAATCTAGATTGGCTTCTCATTCCTCGATGAACCATGACTGATAGACTCATTCATACAGAAGAGAAGATGTTTACAATCTGTAGAGGTGCCAAAAATGTTACTAAAATATCACTCTGTGGATTATTTGCTGATTGCAAGTGAAAAAAAAAAATGTCATTTAACAGTGGGGAGATGTGGCAGTTGCCTCCTTAACCCAGTAATAAAAGTTAGCTTCACTAAAAGTGGACAATCAGAAGAAATGTGCCTAAAATGTGACACAATATAAAGTATATAACAACAGCTACGAAAATTCCAAACAAAAATGTTTAACTTGAATTGAAATCAGCCTTTATATTTCATCTCCTCTTTACAGGAAATTTAGGGGTAGATGAACAAGATTAATGACACCAAAAAAAAACCAATCAGATCAGTCCAGAAGGTGGGAGAAAGCTAGGGGCGATGGGCCCAATCCAACAATTCAAAGACATAAAAAGGAGGGAGAGGAGCACTGTTGAAATCAACAGTTGAAAATTAAGCCATACAACAACCTGAGCAACACGTGGTTTTTATTTGAATCCTGTCTTGAAAAAAAGCTGTAAAACATATATTTTGAAATCTTTAAGAAAATATGAATATGGTCTGTCCCATAATATGAAGACATTATTATTAATTTTGTTAATTATGATAATGATATTGTTTTTAAGAGATGCATTTTAAAGTATTTAGGAGGAAAATGTCATGATGTTTATAATTTAATTTAAAATACTTCACGAAAAGAAGAAATGGCTAATTGCTCAATCTAGGAGCAAGTATATTGGTAGCTATTATAACATTCTACTTTTTTTTTTAAGATTTTATTTTTAAGTAATCTCTATACCCAACGTGGTGCTTGAACTTATAACCCTGAGATCAAGAGTTGCATGTTCTACCGACTGAGCCAGCCAAGCTCCCCATTACTTTCCTTTATATTTGAATATTATAATAAAATTAAACATAAATTTGGTGGTAGAAATAAAGTGATGAAGTCATTGTTTGAGGCAGTAATTGAGTTAAGGTTGCTTTTACTGTGGACATATTTGTAAGCTCAGCCAGGTAAGCATCCCACTCTAGATTTCCACTTGGGTCATGATCTCAGGGTTGTGAGATCGAGCCCCGTGTTGGGTCTGGGCTGGGCATGAAGCCTGCTTGGGATTCTTTCTCTCCCCCTGCCTCTGCTCCCCCATCCCCAGCTCTTTCTGTATCTCTCTCTCTTTCTTTAAGGGAAAAAAAAAAAAATTCTTGCCCAGATTCCTGATGCACAGAAACGGTAAGATAATAAGTATTGTTTTAAGCCGGTGAGTTGAGGTGATTTTATATGCAACCATAGATAACTAATTCAAGGGCTGTTGATGTCTGAAGAATGACAGGGGACAAGATAGAAAGGAAAACCACACAGCCAGGAGCAGCAGGCACCCTGAAGATGTAAAGCAGAGCTTCTCCAATGTTAGTATGTCTACAGATCACTTGTGGGTCATGTTAGAATTTAGATTCTGATTCAGCATTTCTGGGGCTTGAGGTGGGTAAAGGGGAGTTAGGAGAATCCAAATCAATATGCTTGTGGAAGAGATCAAACTGTTCACTAAAATAAAGAGGCAGACTAAGGTATAAATAAGCCAGGGCCTACAGGGAGGCCAGAGAATAATTAGAGAAGGATCAGAGAAGCTGATCAGTCCGGATGAAAACATAACATAACCCTGAGTATTGCCTAAGACTAGCTTTTACGGGTTCTCCACAGTATAGTGTTTGGACAGGTCTCCCACGGTTAGGGAATAGGATTCTCTCTGTCTCTCTCCCTCTCTTAGTATCCACCTACCTCTGTTTAATAAAAACTGATTTAGAAAGGCCGTTAGGGTAGACGGAGAAATAACTCCTTCACTTAGCAACCCTGAACTGAGCACTTAATATGTGCGAGGCACTGAGCAACAAAGTGGGTGAGACAGGTCCTGGCCCCGTATTGGAAATAGCAGAGGAGACAGATACATCAAGAATTACTAGAGGGGCACCTGGGTGGCTCAGTGGGTTAAAGCCTCTGCCTTCGGCACAGGTCATGATCCCAGGGTCCTGGGATTGAGCCCCACAATCAGGCTCTCTGCTCAGCGGGGAGCCTGCTTCCCCCAACCCCACCCTGTCTGCCTACTTGTGATCTCTGTCTGTTGAATAAATAAATAAAATCTTTAAAAAAAAAGAATTATTAGAATATAAGGTGATTGGTGCTATAATAGAGGTATGAAAATTATGGCCACCTGAGTGAGTATCAGAGATCAATTTTTCCCAAGAACCCAGAGGTAGAAAAAGGTTCAAAGAACAGGTGAGGTGTGCACTGGGCCTTCAGAGGGCAAGCACGTTGGAAGGAAATCAGGGAATTCTAGGTAGATCAGTTTGTACATAAAACTCTGTCAAACCCTTCCTTGTACCAGTAGCTTATGCTCACACGGCAAAAGACTACGAATCTTTGTTTGGTTTTATTTGTGGGTAGAGAACTTGCAAACTGGCCAACATAAATATTGCCCCACTTGGCTACTGTATCTCTCATTGTCAATGATTAAATTGATTTTCTGATACCAGTTAGACTCACATGAGTTTGGGATGCAAGAGCCAGTTTTTCTCAGGGCCTGATCAAGCCAGGATAAGCCAAGATTGAGGGATCCAGATTTATAAGGAGAGAAAATGCAGAAAATCTAGAAGGGCAACATTTTCTGACCAACTTCTCACTCCCCACCTGTACACAGTGAATGACAAAACTAAAGGGGATAAAAGTGATGCTAATGTTGTTTGCTGAAAGGTACAAAAGGCAAATACTGTAAGACTTAGGGTTGGGTTAAGAACCTTGAAAGAAAGCTAGCCGGAAACCTCATGAATACATTTGAATAGTTACAGAATTTGGGGTATTGCCGTCATTTGTGTTCACCAACAGCGAGCCCTTGGTGCCCTGTTTTTATGCTTTCGGCCACAGCAAAGACCAATAAAGAGAAGAGAGCTTGGTGAACTGTTCCTGAGCCTCTTTGAAACTGTACAGAAGGTCAGTTTGACATCACACGCTAATGTTCTGCTTGATCAAGTCTGACCAGTTTTTCTCTCAGTTAATAGGGCAGCGCTTTCTCTGCTGTGATTTCCCACTGGCCTTGAACTGCTGTGGTAGCAGCAGGGACTGAAGGAACCCCAAGCCAAGGGTACATGTGCCTCGCTAAGTACCCTCAGTGAACTCACCCTGGGTGGCCACGCCCCTGCCCTGGCTCCGACTTGAATTGACTCAAACGCGACCATCCCAACATAAAACAGTGACCATGTCCTTAGCCTGCCCTCTTGTATTGACGTCTTAAGGTTTTGAGTTCCATGTCTCGTTTTTCTCTTTACAGTATAAAATCCTATGTGAGGGTCCTCAGAAGAAAATTCCAAAGGCATTATCTTCCCCTACTGAAATATTTATGTCACACGGAAACAGCAGATCTGATTCACATACAGTGTCAAACGTTTCATTACTTTTTGTTACTGCCCGGGTCTTTGTCAGTAGGCATATTTGTATTTTTATAGAGTTGAAATCAGGGCGTTCATCCTGCTTATTAAACTGATTTCACATTTGCCACCTTTATACACAGACGTGGAGACACACACTTGTGACTCAGGGTAGACCAGATTCTTATCATTTAAAGCAGGTACAGAGGGCGCCTGGGTGGCTCAGTGGATTATGCCTCTGCCTTCAGTACAGATCATGGTCTCAGGGTCCTGGGATCGAGCCCCACATCAGGCTCTCTGCTCAGCGGGGAGCCTGCTTCTCCCTCTTCCTTTGCCTGCCTCTCTGCCTACTTGTGCTCTCTCTCTTTATGTCAAATGAATAAAGTCTTAAAAAAAAAATAAAGCAGGTACAGAGTATTCTAGTGTTGTGGAGGGTGGGATTTGCTTAGCCCTGCCCTTTCTTATTGGGTTTTGGTTTGTTCTCAGTGTTGAATATTGTGAACAAAGCTGTAACGTACATCCTTGTACAAATTGCCCTTTTTTCTCTTAGGTTATTGACTTGGAACACATTTCCCCACGGAAGGAGCCAACGGGTAAACAGTGAGGAATCCCTGAAGGATTATAAGCAGGAAAAGGGCATGTCATATTTTCATCTTTAAAATACCTGTCAAGGGAGGGTAATATGTATTCCAGGGTTCTTGTGAACACTAAGTGAGGTCAAGAGGTAAAAGAAGACTAAAGAAATCACGCAGACACAGATCATTCTTCTCCGAATGTTCTTGGGAAGTCCACCTATCAGAGTCTAATCATAGTTAGCTGTAGGTCATCTGTGGATTGCATCACACAATCACACGCTCCGAGTGTTTTTCTTGGGTTCTTATTTTATCTCCGTATGCTGAGGACGGTGCAGTACCACGAGAAGCAGTGGGCTCCAACAAATAACCATTAAAACACAGGCCTGTCCTTTGTCTCATGAGTAAGCACCTGTTTCAGCAACCCAAACCAACCTCTGAAGCAGGAAAGTGGCCTCCTCTGAAGCGGGACAACTTCTGTGACCTGAGACAGAGAAAGGAGACATTATCTAGTCTAGACACTGGCTTAAGGGCAACTCCTCACATTTCTCTTCTCTCTTTTCATTTTATCCATCGTAATCCTCTTACTATATTTAAGTCCTGTTTTGCTTCTCTCTCTGCTCTTAAGCACTCAAAATGCTCCAGCTTCACCACCTCTGGGCTCTGTTTTCTATCCGAAGAGGTGATCTTGATGGTCTCTTCTGGCCCCCGTAGCTCTGAGATCGGGGGTTCTGGAGTTTTGCCCATTCTCTGGAGGGCGAGGCCTGGTCTGGCTCCAACCTCAATATTCTCACACCAGGAACCCTGGCTCCTCAGGGGAATCTGTCAAGGTGCAGCATCCGAATCACCCGAAGGCATGCTAAAACGCAGGGTCCTGGCTCTATGCCTGCAGCATCAGAATCTCAGGAGTGAGGAGGGAGGAACCTGGGTGGTGGTGGTTGTAATAAAAGGCAAACGTCTATTCAACCAACGTGGCCACCGCCTTAAAGGAACACCTATCCCTGCAAATCCTGTCCCTCCGTACCTTCCCAATCATGAGCTCTTCTTCTTTAAGGTTCTGTTTTCTAAAACAGGTCAAAACAGTCACATCCGAGTCACATCAAAGGCTGAATCCATTTACTTCTTACTTGTTGGCTTTTCTTTCAATAAATGTGTTAGAAAAAAAAAAAAAAAAGAAGAGCCGCATCAAAGACGACAGGTTCAAATGAAAGGACTGGCATCAGAGAGCAGCACAAGGAAGACCTTTTCAGTCCCACTGACTCCAATTCTACAAGCTCTGCAGTTGCCTAATCTATATCATGAAGCTGGTACCCCACCCCACCCCAAATTCACATGCTGAAGCCCTTACTGCCAGTATCTCAGAATGTGACCTTATTTGGAGATAGGGTCTTTACAGATATAATTAGTTAAGATGAGGTAATACTGGAGTAGGGTGAGCCTATAATCCAAGATGACTGGAGTCTATCAAAAGGGAAAATTCAGACACAAAAAGATAAGCACAGGGAGAACATAAAGGTAAAGATTAAGGTGATGCGTCTATGAGGTCAGAAGGCCCCAGACTGCCAACAAATCACCAGATGCCAAAAGAGAAGCATGGGACAGATTCTCTCTCCCGGCCTTAGGAAGAAGTCACACTGCCAACATCTTGATTTTTCTCTTCTAGCTTCCAGAACTGGAAGACAATACATTTCTGTTGGCAAGCCACTCGGTTTGCGGTACAGTATTAAGGCAGCCCTTTGCAAATGAACACCAAGAACTTGGTTACATTCCTGGCTTGGTCATGGGACTTGAACTCCTCTGAGCTGTGCCACCTCATCAGAAAGACAGATAATATGTTGTGTTCAACAGTGAGATCTGTGGGACAGCACCTGTGAAGCACTGACTGTTGGTGAGATTATTACTTACCAAATGGCCAACGAGGAACAATTTTAGGAATATTTAGAAAAAAATATTTCCTTGATAACAAGAATGATCTTTACTATGTAAAGACAGCACCAGATATGAAGGGGCCTTCAGTTAGCCAAAATGTGTGGTTAGTACGGAAGAACTCCCTATGCTCCTGTCCAGGGCCAACCCCTCCACTTGTATACCACCAGATCGCACCCCTTCTTACCTGGTTAAGAACATCACTCCTGCATTCTCCCCTTTCCTGATTACTCCATCTTGATGTCCTTTACTGAGTCCTCTTTTCCTCCCAGCTCGTTAATGTTGGTGTGCTCAAAGCCTCAGTCCCTGGGCCTGTTCTCTAGCCACACTCACTTCCTTAGTGATCTCATTCAACCTTTGGCTTTAAATACCATCTGTATGTCAATAACGCCCACATTTATAACTCAAGCCCAGACTTTTTCCCCTGACCTCCAGATTTATATATCCAACAACCTGCAGCCTTTTCCATCTTGATGATCATAGTTTTCTAACTCATCTGAGTTTTTTTTTTCCTTTCTTTCTTACACACCATATCCAATCCATAGTAACTCCAATGGGCTCTACCCACAAATGCTACCCAAAATCTGACTACTTCTCATCACTTCCGCTATTACAGCCTAGTCTACCCAGCATTGCCTTTCTTCTTGATAAATGAAATTGTGTTCTCTCTGGTTTCCGCCTTTCGGCTCTTGCTGTCATATGATCAGCTTGCAACACAGCAGTCAAAGTGATCTGGTTATAACATAAGAGAGAACATGTCACTCTTTTGCTCAAAACCCTCTAGAGTGTCCCATGTCATTTAGAATAAAAATCCTGCAGTATAAAAGTAGAAGTCTCTACAGTGGCCTACATGTCCTTGTTCCTTCTCCCATCAACCACAATCCCCTCCCCACCCCACTGCACTGTTCCAGCCACCCTGGCTTCCTGATATTCTTCAAACGTACACTCCTGTGTTGCTGTTTCCTTTGTCTGGTGTGCTGGTTCCCTAGACGTCCACTTGGCCAATCCTTTCAACTCCTTCAAGCCTTCCCTCAAATGGTACCTTCTCAATAAGGCTTACCCTGACTATTCTATTTAAAATTGCAACCAGCTCCCAACAGTTTCAATTCCTCTTATTCTGCTCTTCTTTCTTTTTCTAAAACACTGATAGCCTCCTAGCATAACTGCATAACTTACTTATCATTATGTCTTTTGCTAATTACCTATCTCTCCACACTAGAATACAAATCCCATGAGGGCATGAATCTTTATTTTGCTCATTGACCTATTTCAATCTCTAATTATAGGGCCTACCACATAGTAGGCCCTCAATAAATACTGTTGAATGAATGAAAGATTAAGAAAATAGGAATTTATATTATCTTTAAAAAGGATTAATCTTATTTTTTTAGTGCAGATTCTCATCCTGAATTGAAAGGTAAAGGACTCCTCTATCAAGTTCCCGGTGAGTGGTTTGGCAATTATATCAACTACAGGCAGGTCCTCTTAGGTCGATAGACACCTGAGGCTATTTATTTTATTGGTGAAAGCTTGGTGTGAGAGCATTTTGGTCCAGTTCACGAAAACAGCAGTGTTCTAACCAGCAGCTCCAATAAATCTTACACATTCTTGAGCCCATAAGTCCTGGCCTCTTGCCTCTCTACACATTCATTCATCCAACTAAGAAGAACTTCTTGTTGGAGCACACAGGAGCACTTGATTAGTAAGAGCAATGGGAAGGAACACAATCTTCTTCCTTTTCTGCCCTGGGGACAAAACTTTAGAGCGACCAGTCTTTGCTTGGTACATACAGCATGTGATGAGAAAGGTTTTGCATCTCTTTCCACAAATACTGGATGGTTTGCCCAATGTCCAGAGACAGATAAAGTAAACACATGGAGCCACACACTGATACAGTCTTATTCCAAGGCAAGTTGTATTTACCTCTGGGATTGTCAGTTACTACTTGGCCATCAAAATCCATAGAGACTAGTAGGCTGAGAGAGGATTCATCCATAAGAGTACATTGCCCATAATTTTCTGACTTCAATCTTCCTATCTATACCTCCTTGCTTGTGCCTTGCTTCAACCACTATACTAGCAGTCTCTCATAACTGGGACTATGGCTTATAAATTCATGAACTCTGAAGCCAGATTGTGTGGGTTGAGTCCCAACATCAGCACATACAAACTGTATGGGCTTGGACAATTTATTTAACCTTTCTGTGCCTTGCTCTTCTAGACTGTTAAATGAGCATAGTAATACTACTTGCCTCAAGGGATTGTTGCAAGGATGAAATGAATATATATATATATATATATATATATATATATATACACACACACACACACACACATATATATATATATGTACACACACATATATATGTTTAAATATATATAAATCACTTAGCACAACATCTGGCATGTAGGAAGTTATGAATATATATACTATACATGTATATTCATGTGTGTGTATATATGTATATGTGTGTTTGTCCTCATTTATGTGATTAGAAGCACTTTGTATCTTGCTGAGGTAATAGAAATTATCTAAGATTGTCTTTCAATCCCCTGCATTAGAATCTTGAATGAGCCAGCTGTTTGCTGAAAAAATTCTAACAAGATGTTAGGGAGAAGGGTTGAAGCCTAACCCCCAATGTGATTATAGTTGGAGATAGGGCTTTTAGGAGTTAATAAGATTAAATGAGGTCATAAAGTTTGGGTCCTAATCTCATAGGATTGATGGCTTTATTAGAAGAGGAAGAGACAGAGTGAGATCTCTCTCTCTCTCTGTGCACCCACTGAGGAAAGATCACGTGAGGGCACAGCAAGAAGGCAGCCATCTGCAAGCCAGGAAGAGAACTTTCATCAAGAATTAAATTGACCAGCACCTTGACCTTATATTTCCCGGCCTCCAGAAGTGTTAGAACTGAGTTTTTGTTGTTTAAGGCACCAGCCTATAGAATTTTTATTGTATTGTGAGCAGACTGAAACAAGTTGAAACAGGATGTGTGCCCAGATGATGCCTGATAATGTTGCTAGGATTCATGAGCCATCGTGGGATGTCCTCTGCTTCATGGCAGCCGTTCTTGGTCACAGAGCTTCCCAGACGGGGACATGTATAGGCACATGGAGAAATGAAACAAAAGCTCAGCATGGATTAGGATATTGCCTACTGTTTGTCTAGTTAGTATTTGTATCACCTGGTTGAGTTGATTTGTCACCATCTAATACAGAGTGAACCCTATCAGGCAGTTTGACACCAAACTCTTCTTGGCCTCCTTCTGACTAGCTCATTCCCAGGAAACTTTGGTTCTAAGCACATGTGGCTGGAGTAGTAGCAGTGGTTTCACATGGTAAGAAATATAACAACTTTATGCAGAACAAACCACGAGGGACCTATTTCTCAGAAAGGGGGCTATGGGCCTAGAAGACACTTGAGAGCTTCAGAAGTTTCTCTCTAGTATAGAGTCTGGCCGTTTCCATGACAACAAAGCTTGAAAGCAGCAATTTTGAGGTCAATTGTCCTATAATGCTCCTTGTGTTAGTTTCCTAGGGCTGCTGTAATGAAGTACCACAAACTGGGTGGATTAAAACAACATAAATTTGGGGTAGCTGTGTGAATCAGATGGGTAAGGGTCTGCCTTCGGCTCGGGTCATGGTCTCTGGTTCCTGGGATCAAGCCCCATTGGGCTCCCAGCTTGGCCGGGAGTGTGCTTCTCCCTCTCCCTCTCCTCCTGCTCATGCTGTCTCTCTCTCTCTCTCTGTATGTATCTCTCAAATGAATGAATAAAATCTTTTAAAAAAATTTTTTAAAAACCCGCATAAATTTATCTTCTCACTGTTTGGGAAGCCAGAAGCCCAAAATTAAGGTGTTGTCAGAGCCATGCTCCCCCTTTAGGATCTAAGGAAGAATTCTTCCTTGGCTTTTCAAACTTCTGGTGGCCTCAAGCATCCCTTTGCCTGTGTCAGCATAACTCCAATTTCTGCCTACCTTCATCTTTTTTTTTTTTTAAAGATTTTATTTATTTATTTGAGAGAGAGAAAGAGGGAGGGAGAGAGGGAGAGAGTACAGGCAGTGGGTAGGGGGAGAGGCAAAGGGATAAGCAGACTCCCTGCTGAGCAGGGAGCCCGACACAGGGCTCAATCCCAGCACCCTGGGATCATGACCTGAGCCAAAGGCAGATGCTTAACTGACTGAGCCACCCAGGTACCCCGCCTACCTTCTCTTCTTATGGATTTCTCTGTGCGTTCCTTGTATCTCCTTCTATTCGTCTGAGAACACCAGTCACTGGATTAAAAGCCATTTGAATCCAGTGTAACCTCATCTTAACACATCTGCAAAGATCTAATTTCCAAATAAGGTTACATTCTGAAGTTCGTAGACATGAATTTTGGGTGGGGTAGAGGGACACTATTGAACCCACTATATTGCTTTAGTTAAGATTCTTTAGTTGAAAAGTACAGAAAAACGTATGAGCCATATTATGGGGAAAAAAAAAAAAAGACAGTCTTTGTCCTGTCTAGGACACAGGAGTGTTTCACAGAATCCCAGACAAATAAAGCAGTCCGGCCAAGAGGAAGAACCCAGAACTGTACAGCCATCCAAAGTATTAGTCGTCTATCCCACCCCTCTCACTCTTATCTCAGCTCCTGCTGCCTATCAGCTTCATTCTCTCTCTAGCCTGGCTTTCTCCCCCATCTCCCCGCCCTCAGCAGGCAGCAGACGACCAACCTGTTGCTCCACAGTTTACGTTTCTGTTCAGATAATCAGTTCAAACTGGATACACTTGGTCCCAAGTCTAAATTTCCCAGAGACTCTGATTGGCCCATCTAGGATTAGTTGTCCAATCCTGGTCCAATCCATTGTGGGTAGGTGGGTGGAGTGATGTAGTAAATCCAACTGGGGGATGGGAAAGCGACTCTCAGAGAAAGATGAATCACCGAGAGCTGGGTGGGTGGGTAACCCAAAAAACGTCTACACATGTCTTGTGTTTTATAATACTAAACAGAGAACAAAGCGTTTTTGTGTATAATCTCATTTGATTTGTGCAAATTCATCCAGAGTAGGCATCATTGGCCTCTTGCCTATTTTACAGATGTAGAAACAGACTCAGAGAGATGAGATAACTAGCCAGTAAAGATGGTCACTGTCAGAGGCCAGACACAACATCATGTCTTCTGACTCCTGGCCTGACTCTTCCACCTCAACGTGCAACACAGAAATTTAACAGCTTTGTAGTTTGCAGTGCAACCCAGTGTCACTTATGCCTAGTTTTATTATCCAAGCTTACAAATGTACTTTCAAAAATAAAATTTTGTGGCTTGAAGATTAGCCATTTTACTCTTGTCCAACTCGTCTGGTTTCTCCCACCTCTCATTTTCCTTCTTTTCCAGGGCACATTGTCTTCACCATCTAACCCCCTCAACATTATTCTCCCAGAAAGTTTTCACTGGGATTTAGCATACTAAAATAAAAAGGGAAATCATTTTCCTTTTCACATTTGAACTCAAACCCTCCTCTTTTGCATTTTATTATTTCCTTCTTACTAATTCTGGCATCCACTCAATTCAGTGTTTGGGGAAATGGGGCTGTTTTGGGCTACCCCGCTGTAGTTCTTTTATTCATTGCTTACATTTTCTCTGATTCAGGCTCCTCTTTCTCATTGTTTTTACTCGTTGGATTTCCCAATCCCGTGGCCTCTTAGTAAATGATTTTGCCTCCTGTTTACTGAAACTCCATTAATTACCCAGGCCTTGTTTAATTCCCTTGAACCTTCTGTCTCTATTTTATATTCAGCTTCTTTCCATTATCTCAGGGAAAAATCATTCCTCTTCCCTTTAGAGATAAAAGTTTTCTCTCCTAAAGCTGCCTAGAACCATCAGCCTCACATAATTTCTTCTTTCTAACAACTGTCTTTAGTTTTCATTTTCATTCCTGGGGAAAAACAACAATAATCCAAGTCTTTGATAGGCTTTGCTGCCCCGTTCTGTCTTTGCTGCCATCTTTCTGGAATAAACGGTCTCTGCCCACTACCTTCATGTTGTGCTCCCCATTCCTTCCCTTTTTTCGGTCTGGCATCTCTCTCCACCATTCTGTTGAAACTGCACTTTTTCCAAATGTCTTCCATTTCTCTCTCACTTTGTTCATGTTTTCTTCTCTTTCTCGCAAAGATTTATTTATTTATTTATTTATTTGAGAGAGAGAGAGAGAGAGAGAGAGAGAGCACACACAGAGGAAGAGAGAGAGGGAGAAGCAGACTCCCTGCTGAGCAGGAAGCCAGATACAGAGCTGGACCCCAGGATACTGAAATCATGACCTGAGCTGAAGGCAGACGCTTAACTGATTGAGCCACCCAAGTATCACACTTTGCTCATGTTTTCACTTATATAGTCAAACATTGTTATAACAGCTGCTTTAACAATTTTTTTTAAAAAGATTTATTTATTTATTTATTTATTTATTTGACACAGAGAGAGAGAGTACAAGTAGGCAGAGTGGCAGGCAGAGGGAGAGGGAGAAGCAGGCTCTCCAGTGAGCAGGGAGCCGGACAAAGGACTCGATCCCAGGACTCTAGGATGGTAACCAGAGCTGAAGGCAGACCCTCCACTGACAGAGCCATCCAGGTGCCCTGCTCTAACAAAAACTTATCTGCTAATTCTATCCATCTTTATCATTTCTGGGTCCTTTTTGGGTGATTTTTCTTCTGGTTATAGGTTACATGTTCCTTTTCTTGGCATATTTAGTAAAATTTTATTGGATGTTGGACATCATGAGTTACATTGTTGAGTATCCGGGTTTTGCTGTCATCCTTTAAAAATTGTTGTTTTGTTATGGTAGGCAATAAAGGTACTTGATGCTTTGGGGGCTTGTTTTTAAACCTTTTTAGAATGGATGTAAAGTCACGTTTATTCTAGGACTAGTTTAGTAACATTACTAAAGCATGGTTTTTCAAGGGTTTCTGTAGAATACTCCCAGTGATAAATGGGGACTCTCCTCTCTGCCTAGTGAGAACTTGAGCGATCCCAGCCCTATGTAAACTCAGAAACTGTTCAGTTCACAGCTCCCCAGCCTTTCTCTACCCAAACTGTGGAATTTCACTGTACTCAGCAAAGACTCCAAATAAACCCATACAGACTTCTGGAAGTCTTTCTCTAGGTAGTTTCCTCCTCTCTGCTACTTCGCCCTATAAACTTCCAGCAGCTTCAGCCTTCCTGAATTCTGAACTTTGTCACTTCAACTTAATAAAACTATTGTGTTTTACATGGAAAACACCTTCCTACTCCATGGCCAGGCAGGTGTCTCCAGGCAGAAAGCCATGACCATCTTAGAGCTATCCTCTTCAAGGAATCACCATCCCACACCTGTTGTCCAGAGTCTGAAAACAGTATTTTTCTATATTTTGTCCAGTTTCCTAGTCATTTAAGGTTGATTCCAGTTCCAATTATTCTATCATGGCCAGAAGATGGAGTGTCCGAAACTGCTCTTTTGAAGAATACCAGTGATTGTTTCTAAGTAATTCCAAAAGCTTTTCCTTATTCTTCTTGTGCTGGTGGCAACATTTAGGTCACAAAATTCTCCTCCCTTAGACCATCCTACCTCCCTTACCATTCCTTCCCTATCTGTTGTTATCTTTTCTTCTCCAGAGAGCTTGGCGATTAGGCAAGCTCAATTATTAAGCAGGTCGTAGCTTATACTAGCAATTTCCACTTTGGTCAGGGAACATAGTTGCAAGTATCCAGGTAGTGGTCTCTAGACAAAATTACCACAGTTAGCACTTAACAAACATTCGCTGATTGATTTTAGGTCCTCTGTACCCTCATCCATTAGTGGATGGTTGAGAGTTGATTGTGTTTAATATGTGCATATTTTAGTATTAATGCTATTATTTTCCAACCTCAATTGGGAGACTTCTGAAGGCTTTTCTATTCTTAAGAATGTATGCTTGAATAATTTGAAATTCAAATTATTGAGAATGTGATATTTGTCAGATTTACTGTATTCCTTTTTTTTCCCTTGATATGTCCTTTTGACTTGTATAATTCCTCTGTTAGTTCTTCCCAGAGCAGACCCAATATTTATTCTTTTTCTTTGTATTTGTGTTTCTGTTCTGGGTAGCGTAGCAATATGCTAACATTTTCAGACTCTGTTATCTCAAATAAAATTATGTATGTTAATATCTTTATTGTAAATTATGTTTTTCATTTACTTTGGCTAATGATTCCAGACCCCTACAGTTAAGAGTCATCCATAAATTCAGGACGATTATGTTGCCACTGAGATGGAAGCCTCATTTTTCCCCTGAGGATATTTCCATTAATTATACATAACTCCTCCGTGTATTCAGTATAAAACAAATTTGACTGTGTCAAAAAAAAGTCTCTGATAAACAGAATAATGATTTTAAAATAATCTAGTATTATTCCACATTTGTCAAAAGAAAAATAACTCATATACTCTGACCGCTTGCTGTAGCTTTTATTGATATAAGATGACATTAAGATAACCAAACATTAAGCAAAAGTTAATTGTGTTTCTTTCAATTAGTCTTCCAAAGAAACTTGTCAACACAAGCCCGATGCCTTGAGAAATAAGGCCACTTTAAAGGAGTCATTATCAAACTCAAACTGACAACTCAGTGTTTAAAATCAAGGACAATTAAATATTTGCTTATCATAGGCATTAATTTGGTACCCTTAAGACCTTGTTTAACCTCCTTTAAGAATGTTTAAAAATTGGGGGTGTGTAGGTGGCTCAGTTGGTTAAGTTCTACCTTCAGCTCAGGTCATGATCCCAGGGTCCTGGGATTGAGCCCCTCATTGTGCTCCCTCTGCCTCTTCCCCTTCCCCAGCTCGTGCTGTTTCTCTCTCTCTCTCTCTCAAATAAATAAAATCTTAAAACAAACAAAAAAAGTATGTTTAAAAATTGGACAGACTGATTTTTAAGAAATATCTCTCATGGATAATGTTTACTTAAAAAGAGTTTTTAAAAATCCTGTACTGTTTGGCATCCCTGGCTACCTGTGTTTCAAAGAATATAAACTGAGGTGGCATCCACAAATATACAATGTATTTTAAAGATGCAATAAGAAAACTGATGCTGAATAATAGAATCTTTCTCTTAGCCTGAAGAACAATGGTTGAGGCAAGGGCATATGCTAATATAACTAGAAAGAAGGAGATAAAATCCCAGAGCAGCAAGAGTGAGTAGAGAGGAAGCCAATCAGGGATGGAGAAATAGTAAATACAAAGTGGCACATTAGGGGATTGGTGATGGCTTCACGAGAAACACGGTGAGTTGCTTGTTCACACCATATAGAATCATGGTGCCCAGAGTGGTACATCAAGGAAGAAGGGAAAAGAGTTAATGTACTAGCTCCTGTTCACTTCCTGTCTTTCTTTCGTCAAAGTAGACCTCACAGAGTGATAAGTCCTTTATACTCCTGGGCTGTGTAACCCAAGACCTCTCTAGGCTGCCACTAGGGAAGCCACAGCCTGAGAAGCACAGTATTGCCTCTGAGTCTGGAAGTGGTTGGAGGAGTCAGAGGCTCCATGAGTCAAGATGAGGTGGTTTGACACTGATGGTTCCACTGTAACTCTTACTATGTGGGTGTGATGGAGGCCATGCCTGAGATGTTCCTCACACCAGGGGAGGTAAACACCATCAGGATTCTCTATCAGTGAGCAGCCTGAAGGTCAATGAGGCAAATCTGGGGAAACATATAAAATAGGTCCAATATTCTCTTTATTGTTATTTAAACCCTCTATGTCAAAGTTCCATTAAAACACATTTTTTTGAGCACCTATTTGCCAGCTTTTATGCTGGGGCACACAGATAAAGAAAACAAGACCCCTGGCATCACAATTAACTATAGTTAAATATAATATCAAGACTGGGATTTAATTTTTTTAAATTAATTAATTTATTTAAGGAATCTCCGCACTCAACATGGGGCTCAAACTCATGACCCCGAGATCAAGAATTGCATGTTCTACCCACTGAGCTGGCTGGGGTCCCAAGACACTAAGACTTCATTTTTTTTTTTTTTTTAAGATTTACTTACTTACTTGAGAGAGAGAGAGAGCATGCAGGGCAGAGGGAAAGAGAATCTCAAGCAGACTCTGCACTCAGTGCAGAGCCTGATGCAAGGATGGATCTCACGATCCTGAGATCATGATCTGAGCTGAAACCAAGAGTTAACTAACTGCACTACTCAGGTGCCCCAACACTGGGACTTTATTTATTTATTTATTACTTAAATTCAATTAATTAACATATAGTGTGTTATTAGTTTCAGAGGTAGAGTTCAGTGATTCATCAGTTATATATAACACCGAGTGCTCATTACATCATGTGACACTGGGACTTTAAATGAAAGAAATGAATTCTATTTCGGAGAGAGCAAGTAAAGGTACAATGATGAGAACATGAATGAATAAGGTAGCTTTGTCTAATTTGAGTATGACATGTGGAAGTGAAGGGTAAGGATGGGTGATAGATATAGAAGATTAACTAATAGTATGCATTGTATCTCTTGAGCACAGAAATAAGACTATACATGAGCGATTACCTCTAACAGTTTAGGCTCTCTTGCTTTTTAAACTTTCTACTGTGATGGCCACATAGAAGACGATGTGGCAATTAACAAAATATCCAACTAATCATGATTTAAGTCATGGGTGCACTAATTACTGGTTTGTTAGGTTCAAGGCCAATCATCCCAGAGTGGTTTTGGAAACAAAAGTGTCACCATAGTTGGTTTGCAACCTTGGGAGTTCCCTGGTGAAATCTGAAACTGGCCCCTCTACATGGGGGCAAGGAGAGATAAAAAAAAAAAGAGGAGGACAACTCCAGATTGCTAGGTGGAAGTTTAATAAGCAAGGGGACTTTCATACAAGGTTCATCTTGGGCAGCACAAGATGAGTAGATCTCTATGCCTGGTCACCAGAATCTTAAAGGTTTATATTTAGAGACCTTAATGGGGTTTAGTCACATACACAGTTCAGATGGTCTCAACAACACATTACTTTCTCAAGTTGTGCCCTTGAAATGGCTCTGGTTATAGAAATGGTGGGCAGAAAGGTATACTCCAAGGACAGGGAAGAAGGTGAAGAACCTCTGATTGCTTGGGTCCAGTTTGTGGGTCAACCAGTGGTCACATCCTCTTGATGACCTCCCCCAACACCAAGAGCTCAGGGTCTGTCTTGTGTTCTGCAATCTTCAACTTGTTGCTTTCATCCTTAGACTTACTGCCTCATGATCTCAAAATAATTGCTGCAGCTCCAAACATTATTGTCTTCACAGAACAACATCTCGAAAGAGAGGAAGAATGGAGAAACAGAAACTTTCCTCTCAAGTACTTCCTACTAATCAAAGCCTATTTTCCCAGAGGCTACTTGTGGACATCCTTCTATATCCTATTAACCTAAAGTGGGCTACACGTCCCAACCCTAGATTAATCAGTGGATAAAGAGATTAAGATTGACATTATTAACTTAAATCAACCAAGATATATCCTCTTTGGCTGAGTATGTAATTGTACATCAAAATTGGCTTCCTTCTTGATCTCAATTATAGTCGATATGTTCTTTCTAACAAACTGATAATGTCACTGTCATGTTTTAAATCTTTCTATGGGTTTTTCTTGTCTATAGGGCAAGTCCAAGTTCCATGACCATTCATGTTTCTTTGTGTTTACTCTTCATTTTCATCCTTTCCAGCTCTGCCAAGGGCATTCTGTTTCAGACACAGGGACTTAGCTGAAATTCCAGAATGCACCATGCCTGCTGTTACCTCTAATATTTTGTATATGTTTTCTCTTCTGGATTTCACCATTGCCTTCATAGTGACTAAAACTTTTTTACGTAAATCTTAATTTTAATTCCAGTGTAGTTAGCATACAGTGTTATAATAGTTTCAGGTGTCCAACATAGTGACTGATTCAACACTTCTATACATCACCCAGTGTTCGTCACAACAAGGGCCCTCCTTAGTCCCATCACCTATTTCCCCCATCCCCACACCCACCTCCCCTCTGTTAACCATCAGCTTATTTTCTATTACAACTTATTTTTCAAACATAGACATAAATCCTCTCTCCTCAGATAGCCTTCCAAGATGTTTCTCCTCTTGTCCCAAAAGCACCCTGTTTGCACCCCTCTGTGACATTTATAGCCTTGTGATAATTACTTATTTCTTCACCTATCTCCTTAACTTGACTAGAAATCCCCAGGTGCCCAGAATGCAGAAGCCACTTAAAAAGTGCTGATTAAATGTAAAATCCCTATAGACGTACCCCATCAACCTCAACCATATCTTTGTTTGATTTGTCACTTGGTGAACTCTAACCCTGGGGACTACTGCTACTGTCCCCACCCTCCCATGGCCCAAGTGCAGTCCTCACCTCCCTCCTCTTCAGCAGGAAATCTCAACATCTACTTCTAAGAGTTCGCTGATGAAATTAAGTTCAAAGTCCTTAATCTTCCCTAATTTTCCTCAAGTCTCATTCTCAATATTTAACACTTCTCTTACTCTCTTCTTCCCTCTCATTTGAAAGGAAAATGTATCTCTTCTTCCTATGGATCTCATGACTTCCACCTCCTCCATTGGACCTCTCTTTCCAGAATCTTCCATCTTCTGTCTTTACCTGCTAGCACTCCAGTCTCTAAAACACTCAGCAGACCAGTTATATCTTAAAAGATTCCTCTCCTCTCATCAATGCCTTCAAACCTAGCATAAGTTGTCAGTGCTGGTAACTGAAATACCAGATACAGTGTATAGGTGTGTTTCATCTGACTCTCACATGTTTTTAAAATTGGAAAATTTCACTTAAAAATAAGAATTTCAGTCTTCCCGGTAAAGGTCAGATAGCTGGCTATACTGCGTCACCCTTTCCATGTGGCAACAATGGTCTGGGCATGGCTGCTACCTTTGGGTGGGGCATGTGATCGCTAGATCATCACAGTCTCCTTGCTCACTTCTGTTACCTTTCTGGTCCTTATGAGCATTTGGGTTTGCAATCCCTTGCTAGACTTTTGGTTTTCTTCCTATCTTGCAACTGGAGGTGCCCTCTTGTTTTGTTTTTTTTTTTTAAAGATTTTATTTATTTATTTGACAGACAGAGATCACAAGTAGGCAGAGAGGCAGGCAGAGAGAGAGGAGGAAGCAGGCTCCCCGAGAAGCGGAGAGCCCGATGCGGGGCTCGATCCCAGGACCCTGGGATCATGACCTGAGCCGAAGGCAGAGGCTTTAACCCACTGAGCCACCCAGGAGCCCCTGGAGGTGCCCTCTTGAAAGTTACCAGTGATCTTCAAGTTATGTGATAGACAGGTGTTTCCTCCATCCTCATTGCCCTTGAATTCTCTGCATCTATGGAAACCTCTCCAGAAACCACCACCAGCTTGGCTCCCTTAGCCCCCTATTTCCTGTTCTCTTAGATCCCTAATACTGGGGGATTTTGCTGGCTGTTTTCCTCCTGCCCCCTAAATGAAAGCTTTTCCTAAGATTTAGTCATGGAATTTTCTATCTAAGACCCCACTCACTTCCATGGATTCACTGAATCATGTGGCTTTTGCCACCCATCCCTTCATGTGAAGAGCTTCCAAATTTCTCTGTCTCTAATGTCTCTTGCTCTCTTCCTCATGTTCTTTTCACATATCTCCAGTGATATGCTCAAAATATCCTCCTGGATGTGCTTCCAGCACCTCAAGGCTCAATGCATTTTTTTTTTAAGATTTTATTTATTTATTTGACAGACAGAGATCACAACTAGGCAGAGAGGCAGGCAGAGAAAGAGAGGAGAGAAGCAGGCTCCCTGCTAAGCAGAGAGCTCGATGCGGGGCTCCATCCCAGGACATTGAGATCATGACCTGAGCCGAAGGCAGAGGCTTTAACCCACTGAGCCACCCCGGTGCCCCAGGCTCGATGCATTTGAAATGTAATTCATCATCTTTGCTTCTTGTCCCCTCCCATTAAGCAAAACATGTCCCTCCTGACTAGTTATCTGTTGATGGAGTTCTCAGAGTGACCCAGTCTACAAACCACCTTATTCCTTTCCTTTGACCTTTAAGACATTTTTTCAGGCCTTCAAAGCTCTTGGCTTCCCAACTGGCCACCTGACCTTCCGCTTTTCCAGATCTCATTCTTGTACCCTGGCAAATCCGTTCTTCTAAAACACTGTTGTGATAATGTCTCTCTACTACTCGGGTGCCTGGGTGGCTCAGTGGGTTAAGCCTCTGCCTTTGGCTCAGGTCATGATCTCAGGGTCCTAGGATTGAGCCCTGCATCGGGCTCTCTGCTCAGCAGGGAGCCTGCTTCCCTTCCTCTCTCTCTGCCTGCCTCTCTGCCTACTTGTCATCTCAGTCTGTCAAATAAAAAAATAAAATCTTTAAAAAAAAATGTCTACTACTCTACATTCAGTAGCTAAGAGAATGAGACATAGAATTAGTCAAGATTCCTGTCCACATTCTTCTCAGCAACACAAGTATATTTAAACCTCAAAGCAATGACAGGCCACTCTCTCACACTGTTCTTAGTGCATCAGGGACTTTTAGTAGTCCTCTATCATTTGAAGAAAAAAATCTCAAACTTATGACCTTCAGCCATCTGAAGGTTTCCAACCAAACCTCCCACCATTTCATGACACCTATGTAATGCCACCTGGACAACTTGAAATTCACCAGACAACTTAGATACCTCATGCTTTCTCCCTTTGCTGACGTAGGTCTATCGTTTGGAAGGTCTTCCCAGGATCCTTTGAGCCCCATCTCAAATATTTCACTGCTAATGCCACCGGTCACACACAGTCTTATACTGTATTTATTGCCGGGTCTTCTCTGGCCCACTCTGTTGTATGTTCCTTGAGAAAATGGACTGACTCCTTCTACATCTTTTTTCCCAGCCGAGTGCCCAATACATGGCATCCTTTCAATCAACAAGTATTTAGACAAGTCTTCTATAATGCCAGACAGGGAGCCAGGTGCTGGCATACAAAGATGGATGTGGATCAGCCCCTGCCCTGATGGGGCTCTCAACAGGTAAGAATGACACATAAACACATGACTGTAAAGTATGGTGAGCAGTAGGGAAACACGCAAAGTAAGGGAGGATTTCATTCACGAAGGACTCACTGAGAATAGGAAAGCCAGGGCTCAGAGGATGGGACACTTGAATCGGGCACTAAAGGAAGAAAGGTCAGAGAGGTGGGCGGCAGAAAGGACTGAAGTGAAACTTAAGTCAACTATACTTAAAATTTACCAGCAATGATGACGGTGGTCAAGTAGCCAGGTGGAGGGATTAGCCCCATCGTATTTAGATTACTTGGGTTTTAGTCTAGTATGAAACAAAGAAGCAAGAGTTAACTACCACACAAGGATGGATTCTACCAAGGGAAATAAGTGGGGAAAAACCAACTGAAGTCACTTTAATTCTTGGTTGTTGATTCTCTCCAAAACATACATCGCTTTGTTGACAGGTGAGTGTTTTAGACTAGCGTTTATTTACCTATTGACATTTAACAGAGATAGCTGGCAATCAAGATTTGGTACAGATCAGAAAACTAGTAAAAAGCGCCTTATACAAATTGCAAGCACAGTGTCTGCAGTCCAAAACTGACTTAGGTTCTGGAGCTCTTCCATTCTCTGAACATGACTTGAACAGCATCACCCTGTGCCAAGGCTGAAGTCACTGCTAAAATGGCTTCCCTGAGACAAGACAATCACCAGAATCTGTCTTTGGCCTTTGGCCTTTGACCTTTGGTTGCTTCACTAGAATACACAGTTTTATTTGACTGAGATAAACAAAAAAAGCCAGAAACTTTAAGTATGACTGATTCTATTTGATCACCTTCGCTGAAACCTCGACATGAGAAAAGATTCCCCAACAGCAGTTTTTTAAAGAGACATCTGGCTTCAAAAGCTTTTCCTGTTGGTTTTTTTCTTTTTTATCTATTAGTAAAAATACTAACTCAAGCATTTCTGGGGAGGCATCAACAAAAATGCCCACATCAAACTAAGTCCTGGTGATTTTCACTGAGACTGTTTCCACAATAACAAATGGCTGATGTTTTGTTTTGTTTTGTTTCACAGAAACACAAAAAATAAGCATTCCTAGAAACACAGCACATGGGTAGTGATCAATAACATTAAATATTTCTTCATTTTGAAAGCTAGTCCTAAAACATTGCAGGATCACTAATGGAGAACACTGAGAATTAGAGTTGAAAAGCCAAGGGTTTACAGTCACAGGGGTTTGGGCCTCCTGCCCATGCTGCCTTCATGCATTAGGAGTTGGTCATCCTTTCTCCTCTGCTCAGAAACTTTGAAGACATTCAGCTGAGATCTTGAAAATCTGGCCCTGACACAAGTGGGTACTGACCCATCCAGCTCCCACCAACAGCATTCTTACGATCGAAATTAAGCATTTCATTCCGATGTGAGAGGAAAGTGAACTGTCATGGACGACTTGTCATTTTAAACCCAGACCCCGGGGAACCGGGCGGTCGTCCAGAAGTGGTGGGAGGGTTGTAGGGAGCTGGGCAGGGAATGTGACCCACTGTGTGTCTTGGGCTGCCCTTTGAACCAAATCAATGGAAGTCTTTCCTTACTTGTGATAAGTGCCTTCACACACTGATAAGCACCATTTGGAAATCTTCACCGTTCTGATAAACATCACCAGGCCAACGGGAGTGTTACTGAATTCTGGGCTTTCCCTGGGGCCAGACAATCACTTTGCATTATGCCTCCTGGGCAAACTCCAGTTCCCTAGCTAGAGGACTGCAAATATTATAAAACTCAGGAGAATTTCTTTTTACTGCTTGTGAGATAACAAATCAAACACACCAGAGGACAGAAGAGCCTCTAGGTTGTCTGTTGCTGTGTTGTTTCGTGGGCAAGAGAACAACTAAGCAGGCTGAATTCTTTGTACCCATTTGCTCTCCGAAGCACAGCGTACGGGTAAGAGTTAGTGGGGGTGGCAAAGACGGAGATGGGATGCGACAGTTTTCTACTCTTCCGCCACTTGAGGTGGGACCATGGGCTCAGGAGAGGCTAGGCCTGGAGGATCCCCTGCCTCTGACTTCCAAGGCTGGTGTGATGGCTCTGTTCTCTCAGAAGTGCTGACAGAACAGGACGGGCAAAAAGAAAACAGATGTGAACTGGCCTTCCGCAAATATATTTCAAGACTTCTTAATCTTCATAGGAATCCTTCAGACTGAGAGATGCCATCTTCAGGCAGCGATGCACGTGACATTTAAAGAAGGGCGGCTGTTTCCCCCTGGGACCTCGTGGACAGCCTCTACTCTGTTCTCATCCCACGCTCTCCCTCCCTGCATTGCCCTCACACACGATTCCCCTGAGTCCATTTCCCACGTAGTCATCTCCCTGCACACATGCTTTTGTTCCACCTGTCCCCACACACAGACAGTCTTGGCTTTTATGGGTGTACCAAGCCCAAAGGGGTATTTGTCTCCCATTTTTGGACCCATACTTGCTTTGAAACTGTCACCGTCACTGGGTCCATGACCAACTCCAAATACTTTTGTGAGACTAAATATTGATTTGGAACCACTGAGTACACTGGACCTTTGCCCACTTAACAACTTAGGTTAGGAATACTAGAGGGGCCCCTGGGTGGCGCAGTCGGTTGAGCTTGCAACCCTTGGTTTTGGCTCAGGTTGTGATTTCAGGGTCATGGGGTTGAGCTAGGTTCCTAGTCGGGGCTCTGCTAAAGTTTCCCTACCCCTCCTCCTGCTGCGCCTCCCCCACAATGGATAAATAAATCTTAAAACAAACAAACAAAACTAACAGAGGGGTACAAGTTTGAGGGCCCCTGGCTTTGAGGACAAAATATTGCTCCATATGCACGTGGGCTCGCACTACGCATGATAAAGGGCTTTTGAACTGCTCTGCTTATGTTCTTTGCACACGTCTGTCAGCATCCCATGAGAATCTGGGTGAATTTCCCAGAGTTTTGTCCTCCCAATGACTACAGTATTTTGTGGAAGACTTTCTTCCTTGCCTAGTCGTTCATGTCTCACAAAACAATTTATGGCAAGATTTCTTCTGAGAAAGAAAGTCGTGTAAGTGCAAGGCAGTGCAAATTCATTCCCAATGCCACTGATGAAATCAACCACAGTACCCCCAGATAATCCCCAGTTTGTCAGGTGCACTTCTCAGTGGGCCAGACCAGCTCTTACCCTCAAAGTCCAGGGGATTTTCTGCTTGACACATCAGTGCATTCCCCTCCTTCCAGACATCACATGCCAAGAAATTCCCATCTTATTTTGGAATAAATGGGAAGTTCTGGACTAAAGTGGATGGAGTTTGTGGAACTAAACATTTATTCCTATCACTTAAAACTGAATCATTTTGGGGGCGCCTGGGTGGCTCAGTGGGTTAAAGCCTCTGCCTTTGGCTCAGGTCACAGTCCCAGGGTCCTGCGATCAATCCCCACATCGGGCTCTCTGCCCAGCAGGGAGCCTGCTTCCTCCTCTCTCTCTCTGCCTGCCTCTCCGCCTACTTGTAATCTCTGTCAAATAAAATAAATAAAATCTTTATTTATTTATTTTTAAAGATTTTATTTATTTGATAGAGAGATCACAAGTAGACAGAGAGAGAGGGGAAAGCAGGCTCCCCGCTGAGCAGAGAGCCCGATGGGGGGCTCGATCCCAGGACCCTTAGATCTTGACCCGAACCTAAGGCAGAGGCTTAACCCACTGAGCCACCCAGGCGCCCCTAAATAAAATCTTTTTTAAAAAAACACTGAATCATTTATCCAATTTGTGGGATAATCAAAATGCATTCTTTATCAGAATGTTGAATTGTTATTTAGATATTTGAACTTTGCAAATGAATAGAAGTGTCAAACGTGCAATTTGCATGAGCTCAGTTAGAGTGATGATAATCCTGAGATGGGTAATATTATGTAAATTTTTTAGAACAGATAAATGAAGCTTATAGATGTGAACTAATTCATGTTCAACTAATAAATGGTAGAAAAGGGTTCAGTTAGTCTTATCTACAATGGAGGCTCCGAAAGGGTTAGTTGGAATTGCGGGCGGAGGACTTCTCCTGAAGCTGTGTTCGCATAGCTAGCCCATTGCTTTACTTAGTATTACTTAGCATATTTATTTGGGTTGGATGGAGGGGGTGATGGAGATCTGGGGCTTTAGCCTTCCCACTGCAAGCTGCCTCTTGGCTGCCATTGCTTCTCTGACTCCAAAATCCATTCTCTTCCAGTTGATATATTTGCAACATGAGATCCCAGAAAGAAAACACAATTAGTAGATTATTGACCCATAGATGCATTTACCCAAAGCTGCATTCCCTGTCTGTTTTTCTGGTTCATTCTATATTACCAGCCCTCACACATTTGGGGATCCAACAACATGGTGGAGTTTTTTTTCAGTCTTTCCAAGGCCCTGCTTCCTCTCTTCTAGGTCTGTCTTTGTACATGATCTTCCCTGTACCCTGAACACTCCCCTTCTTACTCCAGCTTTCTTCTCTCCCTACACTCACCGTTTCCCCTGACAAACTGTTAACCCTTTGCTTCAAGGTGCCCTGGGTGGCTCAGTTGTTTAAGTGTCTGCCTCGGCCTCAGGTCATGATCCCTCAAGCCCCACATCGGGCTCCCTGCTCAGCAGGGACTCTGCTTCTCCCTCTCCCTCCATTCTCTCTCTCACTCTGCTCTCTCCAATAAATAAATAAAATCTTTAAAAAGACAAAACAAAACTCCAGCTTCAAAGTCATTCCCTCCCTCCCAAACAGTCCTATTATAACCCTGCCATGGCTGCCATCTTTAAGGGAGGCATTCTGGAACACACCCGACTATACTTGAATTCTGCCTTTGCCTGTTGTGCTACTCACTAACCCTCTCAGGATTTGACCTTCCTCCCCTTTAATGGGGACAAGAGTGGCACCTGAGTTTTTAAAAGTAGATCCAGGTTCACTGAGAAAACACCTTTCTACCTCTTACAGCCAACCCGTCTTGTAGCAAGCCCTCTATCCCTGGTAACTATTACCATCATATACAGTAATAGCGGAGGGACTGTCATAGGCTGGTCACCACAGCATCCCAGCACACATACCGTGCCTATGAATTACTTGCTAGATAAATGAATCTCCAGTTGCACAAACAGCATGTCCACTGCTTCTGCTCCTGGTCTCAACCACCACCATGTCTTATCTGGATTCTTTTTTTTTTTTTTTAAGATTTTATTTATTTATTTGACACAGAGAGAGAGAGAGATCACAAGTAGGCAGAGAGTTAGGCAGAGAGAGAGGGGGAAGCAGGCTCTCTGCTCAGCAGGGATGCTGAGGCAGATGCGGGGCTCGAGCCACCCAGGCTCCCCTCTTATCTGGATTCTGAAACAGGCTCCTAACCTATACTCCTGTGTCTATCTTTGCTCCCCTCCGGTCCATCCACAGGGTCTTTCCAAACTTCATTCTGATGACACTGCTCTTCTGTTTTCCCACCTCACTTGGAGTAACACGGAAGTCCTTAACTGTAGTACTTCGGCTACTCTTTCCTTGAACACTCCATTGCAGCTACGGTGGCCTCTTGGGTGCTCCTTGAACAAGCCAGGAACTGCTTTTGCCTTAGAGAGTATACACCTCGGGGCGCCTGAGTGGCTCAGTGGGTTAAGCCTCTGCCTTCGGCTCGGGTCATTATCTCAGGGTCCAGGGATCGAGCTCCGCATCGAGCCCCCCATCGGGCTTTCTGCTCGGCAGGGAGCCTGCTTCCGCCTCTCTCTCTCTCTCTCCGCCTGCCTCTCTGCCTACTTCTGATCTCTCTCTCTGTCAAATAAATAAAAAAATAAATCTTTAAAAAAAAAAGAGAGAGTATACACCTCGGCTGTTCCTTCTGCCTGCACCACAGAGAGAATTGCTAATTTCATCCCCTCCTTTATGTCTTGTTCTAATGCCACCTTCTCAATAAGGCTGACATAGATCACCCTATTTAAAATTGCAACCTCCTGACAAAAGAAAAGAATAATAAAGAGGGCAGGAGGCAGCTTTTGGAGGTGATGGATCCATTTAAGGCATGCAGAGTGGTGATGATTTCTCTGCTGTGTATGTATCTTCAAACTCATCACGTTGATATACGATAAATGCATACAGCTTTTTGTATGTCAACCACACATCGTCAAGTGGCTTGGGAAAAAAAAAGTAAAAGAATAAAGTCGCATCCTTGTCTATGCTCACCCCTAGTGCTCCCAATCCCTTTCCATCGCTTTAATTTTAATTAACTTCACACCTTCCGACCGCACACTTGCGTTAACTTCTTTATTCTGACTCTGTTTAGTGTTCATTTGCTGGCTTTCTCCTCTCAAATGCTGAGGCCACCAGCATAAGGATCTTTGTTGACCCACAGATAGATTCCCAAGGGCTTAGAGACATATCTGGCACACAGAAGGCACTTGATAAATATTCTTGAATAAATGGTCACATAGATACTTATCAGTACCACGATCCATAGTTTCAGTGTAAAGTTATTCTGGGTTGATAAGGTGAACAGAGGGGCCAAGTCTTCCGGGTGAGAAAAGCCTAGACTTCTCCAGTGGTAGTTTTGACATAAGGCCCTGGCTTGATTGCATCTAAGCGGATCTTCTCAACACAAGGGTTGTTGTACAAAGCCCCTTCTACATGTAGTCTGGACACTGCATTTGGCAGGAGGGGTGCTCTGCTGTCCCGGTGGGCCCTGCACATGTGGTCTTGATGGGATGTCCCAATTAGTTACCAGATGGGCCTGAGCAGCTCTGGGGAGTAGCTCGTCAGTTCAGGTCTTGTCATGGGAAGCGGATCTCATTATCGGCTCTACTGCCAACTCTGCCTGGGCGCTCTATCCTCCTGCACTTCAAGAGGGCACTCTCCCTTGAGTCTTTATTTTTTCCTTATTGATCGCTAAAAACAAGCACTAATTTCTGAATTTATGATCACGCTGGTCGTTTTGACTGAATATTTCAATCCCATTCCGACAGTTCTGCAATTCCATGGAATATTTTTCATCTTCCTAATATTACAATAAATGATAAAAGGCATGTGACTGTGTAGAAGTTATAGGCAACCCATGTAAACTCAATAGAAGATGTTTGAACAAACAGAAAATCAGAATATAGAATGTGTGGGCTCTTGACATATAAGATTTCCTATTGTTGGAGATGATTTGTATGCCCAGAGAATTCATATCGACAGAAAATTAGTGGTCATCTGGGGCTGAAGGTGGGAATGGGGAGTAAATGCAAATGGGGGAAGGGTTTCTTCTAGGAGTGAAGAAAATGTTCTAGTATTAGATTGCAGAACTCTGTTGATTTACTAAAATCACTGAATTATACACGAAAATAGGTGAGTTTTATGATAGGGGCGCTGTAACAAAGCACCACAGACTGGGTGGCTGAAATAACACAAATGTATTCTCTCAAAGGTGGAGGCTGGAAGTCTGAGATCAAGGTGTGGGCAGGGTCAGTTCCTTTCAAGGGCTGTGAGGGAGGGATCTATTCTAGGCTTTTCTCCATGGCCTGTAGGTGGTCATCTTCTCCCTTTAGCTTCATATCATCTTCCCTCCATCCATGTGTGTGTCCAAATGTCCTCTGCTGACAAGAACACTGGTCACATTGGATTAGGGTCTACCTTAATGGCCTCTTTTTAATTTAATTACAACTTGAAAGATCTTATCTCTAAATGTAGTTGTTGTTTTTTTTTTTTTTTTTTAAGATTTTCTATTTATTCCTTTGACAGAGAAAGCACACAAGCAAGAGGAATGGCAGGCAGAGGGAGAGGGAGAAGCAGGCTCTCTGTTGATTAGGGAGCCCCATGCAAGGGAGCTCGATCCCAGGACCCTGGGATCATGACCTGAGCTGAAGGCAGATGCTTAACGACTGAGCCACCCGGGCACCCCATCTAAATGCAGACCTATTCTGAGATACCAGGGGTTAGGACTTTGACATAGGAATTTGGGAGGGTACACTACAGGCATACCTTGGAGATAATGTAGGTTTGGTTCCAGACCACTGCAATAAAACGAGTATCACAATAAAGGAAGTCAAATGAATTTTTTGGTTTTCCAGTGCACATAAAAGTTGTGTTTACACTATGACTATTAAGTGTGTAATAGCATCGTGTCTAAAAAAATCAATGTACATACCTTAATTTTAACATATTGCTGAAAAATGCTTCCAGTGAGTTATAATCTTTTTGCTTAAGCAGCGTCTTGCCTCTGTGTCAATGGCTGCTGACTGATCAGGGTGGCCATTGCTGAGGGTGGGCGGCTGTGGCAATTTCTTAAACTAAGACCCCAATGAAGTCTGCCACATCAATCGATTTTTCCTTTCACGAATGATTTCTCTGTAGCGCGTGATGTTGTTTGACAGCATTTTACCCATAGAACTTCCTTCAAATTGGAGTCAGTCCTTTTAAAAATTGCTTCTGCTTTATCAACAAGTTTATTTAATAATCTGTATCCTTTGTTGTCATTTTGACAAGACATCTTCACCAGGACAAGATTCCACCTAAAGAGACCACTTTCTTTCCTCACCCATAAGAAGCAACTCTTCATTTGTTCAACTTTATCATGAGGTTGCAGGAATTCAGTCCCATCTTCAGGCTCCACTTTGTCTTTCTTTCTTTCTTTCTTTTTTTTTTTTTTTTTTTAAGATTTACTTATTTATTTGGGAGTGGGGAGGGGCAGAAGGAAAAGGAGAGAGAGAATCCCAAGCAGACTCCCTACTTTGTGTGGAGCCCGATGTGGGGCTCCATCTCCCAACCCTGAGGTCATGACCTGAGCTGAAATCAAGAGGCAGATGCTTGACCCACTGAGCACCCAGGTGCTCCCTCAGGCTCCACTTCCAATCCTAATTCTCTTGTTATTTCCATCACATCTGCAGTTACTTCCTCCCACTAAAGTCTTAAACTTTCAACTTGTGAGAATGCAGTATCTGTGAAGTGCAATAAACTGAGGCACAAAAAAAGTATGCCTCTATGTAAATTGTACTTCCATAAAGCTGTTTTAAAACAACTCATATTAACTGAGCATTTACTAGGCTGTAGGCACTATGCTAAGTACTTTACATATATCATCTCATTTGATCTTCTCAACAACAATATGAAGAATGTCTATGCATACTTTATTTATTTATTTTATTTTTGTTTACTCATTTGACACAGAGAGAGAACACAAGCGGGGGGAGCAGGAGAGGGAGAAGCAGGCTTCCCGCTGAGCAGGGAGCCTGATGCAGGGCTCGATCCCAGGACCCTGGGATCATGACTTGGTCTAAAGGTAGATGCTCAACCAACTGAGCCACTCAGGTGCCCCTATGCCCACTTTAAATTAAGGAAAGAAGACACAGAGAGGTTATGTAATTTGCCTGTGATCACAGAGCCATTAAGCAACAGAGCCATGATTAAATCCATGTAGCCTAACTCCAGAGCCCACACATTTAATTCCTGTGCTAACACCTACATGTGCCAGGCACTCAGGCTGTTTAAGTCAGTCGTCTGATAGCAGTTTCATAATCTCATTTGTATGCAAGAGAAAAACTGACGCTCAGAGAAATTAAGCACCCTACCCAAATTCACACAAGTCTAAGATTGGGTCTTCTCCAAAACCCAAGCGTTTTCTAAATACACAGTATTTCTAATTACATGTAACTATGGCTCTCACCCTTTTTGATGGGAGACCTCCAGGACAAGAAAAACCCTCACAGCACAATACGTGCTCAACAAATAGTTTTGGAATGAATGAGAATGTACTGAAAAGGACCAGTCTGGAGTTTTGACTCCACCGTGATGGATAAAGGAAACTGCTCATGCTGGAGACCTGAGCAGCTTCAATGTGCAATTCTGGAGACTGACTCTGCAGGCCCCAAGTCAGGCGATCGATCATCTTGCATGTGCAGAGTCCATGATACAAACTCCGGAAATTAGCTCATGGCTGTTTACTTTTGTGTATTTGTGTATGAACACAATTATATTATATTTATGAACAAATTCATATTTATGTATGAACACCCTCATAGTCTGCTGATGGAAACACAAACTGGGATGAACTTTTTTTTTTTTAAGATTTTATTTATTTATTTGACAGAGAGAGATCACAAGTAGGCAGAGAGGCAGGCAGAGAGAGAGGAGGATGCAGGCTCCCCGCTGAGCAGAGAGCCTGATGTGGGCCTTGATCCCAGGACCCTGGGATCATGACCTGAGCTGAAGGCAGAGGCTTTAACCCACTGAGCCACCCAGGCGCCCTGGGATGAACTTTTCATTGGGTAACCTGGCAGTGTGTATCAAAAGCCTTAAACACAACACACACACACACACACACACACACACACACACACCCCCTTATGTCCTGATAATTCCTTATCTACGAATTTATAAATTTTATGAAAAAAAAATTGGAAACAATCTAAATATCCCATAGTAAAAGAATAATTATGGTATAGTCAGAATGGAATAATATGCAGTCTTTATCAGGGATGTTGTTTTTTGTTATTGTTCTAGATAAAGTTCATGTTATATAATAGTAAAAAAAAAAAGCAAAAAATAAAACCAGTTACCTGGCAGTTCACAGAAAAAGAAATGCAAATGCCCAATAAATGTATGAAAAGTTCCTTATTCTCATTCAGAATGCAAAGAAATGCAAATCAAAACAATGGAATATTTTTCACCTGTGAGATCAGCCAAGAGCTGGGGGAGATAGGGTACACAGGCACTCTAATGCACAACTGTTGGTAATATAAATTGGTACAAACTTTTGGCAGAAATTTGGGAATATCATTAAAATTTAAAAATACGTATTTCCCTTTATGACCTAGCAATATTACTTCTGGCAATTTTACTTTGTCCTATAGAAATACCTATATATGCAAAGATGTTCATTACAGCACTAACTGCAGTAGCAAAAAACTTGGAAACAAGTTTTCATCAATAGCCAAACGATGAAACAAACAGTGGAAATTTGTACAGTGAAACATAAGCAGCTCTTAAAATAAATGATGTCAACCTCTGGGCTCATTTGCAAAGATATTTACATCAGTCAGGGTCCAGCCAGGAACACAAAATTCATGTTAGATAACTCAGTAGAGAAAATTTAATATAATAATTGATTACAAACATTAAGAGGCCGGCTATTTTTTATCAGAGGGTGGTGATTCAAGGACACAGGCAGCCCTGCAGGCAAGACACAGGCTGCCGGGAAGTTGGGGGGCAGAGTCAAGATTACTCCAACCATTTCTTCAACTCTCCTCTTTGTGTATCAACTTCAATCTCTCCGGACAGACCAATTTTCTATTCTCCATGCGCACAGCTGCACCAGCTCTAGTTCAAGCACCCACAATGGCTGAAAATAATCCCAGGAGATAATCCAATCGATCCAGATTGGGTTAAGTATCCCCCCAAATCCAATTATCTTCGGGGGGCAGGAGGAAGGCCACATGATTGACCTCTGTGAATAGAGACTGTAGCTCTCACCAGAGGAGCCTCAGTTGACGAGATCCTGTATATTGTTAACAATATGGCAGACTGGACTGGTAGTGATGCCATCTACCAAGGTAGGGGGTTGGTGATGGGGAAAAGATCAGAACAGAAGACAATAACTTCAGTTTTGGACGTGTTCAACTGAGATGCCCACAGAACATCTAAATATATTGTCTAGGAGGTAAATGAATGTACAGAGTTCAGCATGGGAATTTGGACTGGAAATCTAGGCTTAGGACAATAAGCATAAAAACAGTATTTGCAGCCATTCATAAGTAAGAAAAAAAATGCTGGTTTAAGATAGAACTCTAGAAAATAAAAAAATATTTACAGGATAAACAGAGGGAAAGAGGGAATACTAAAAGAGGCTGAGAAAAATTGGCCAAAGGACCGGTGAGAAAACAAACAGAAAAAGATCATGGAGAGAGGAAGGCAGAGAAGAAAGAGAGGTTTCAAAGAAAAGAAAGTGATCAATTCAGTTAGATAAGATAAACCCTGAACATGCCCGGTTGGATATGACCCCAAGGTCATATGATGATGTGGGCATCAGCGTGAAGGAAGAAACCAAATTACAGTAAGTTTAGGAGGTTAGGAAATGAACTCCTCATGATTTAATGCTTTTGCAGCCACTCATGAAACAGGGACGTGACAAGCCTTCATGTGATTAAATAGAAGAAATAAATCAGTGTGTCCTTGTGCTTCACGATTCTCCTGCAAAGCTCTTTTGTACAGAGTAACTTGGACTAACCTAGTCAGCTCAGGGACCTTTACAAAGGCCCAAACTGAGGTTGCTACGCTGAATTCACAGAGCAAATCCCAGAGCTCCCTCTTGGGGTTGGTGATTCTTGTATATTCCTACCTAGTCTTGGAAACAGAAGACCAGCAGACTAGGGCTCCGGGGCTGCATCTGGCCCTCCCCCGTTTTCTCATGGCCTGTGAACTAAAGATGTTTCCTGACATTCTTAATGCTTAAAAAAAAAAAAAAAATCAAATGAAGGAAACTATTGTGTGATGTGGAAATTATAGGACCTTCAAATCTCCGTTTCCGTTAGTACACAGCTGCTTTTCTGCTGCAGTAGCACAAGTGAGGAGCAGTGACAGAGAACATATAACCTCATGAAGCCTAAAATATTCTCTGGCCCTTCTGGAAGATGACAGACAGACCCCCTACCCTAAAAGACTGGATAGGTTACTCTCCAGGGTAAAAAAATAGCTTAGTTCGGATCACCAAACCAAAAAAAAAAAAAAAAAAAAAATACTATAAATTTGTCAAATTCCCTTAAGTCTTTTTTCCCCTCTCATTTATTATTATTATTATTATTATTATTATTATTATTATTATTTAAAGATTTATTTATTTGAGAGAGAGCCCGCCTGAGCTGGGGATGGGGCACAGGGAAAGAATCTCAAGCAGGCTTTCCACTGAGTGCGGAGACTGACATGGGGCTCAGTCTCACGACCTTGAGATGACCTGAGCTGAAATCAAGAGCCAGATGCTCAACTGACTCAGCCACCCAGGCACCGCTTTTATTATTATTATTTTAAGTTTATTTATTTATTTAAAGATTTTATTTATTTGACAGAGAGAGAGAGAGAGACAGCAAGAGCAGGAACACAAGCAGGGGGAGTGGGAGAGGGAGAAGCAGGCTTCCTGCCCAGGAGGGAGCCCGATGTGGGGCTCAATCCCAGGGTCCTGGGATCATGACCTGAGCCGAAGGCAGACATTTAACCGTGTCACCCAGGTGTCCCCCCCCCCCCCTTTTTTTTTTTTTTTGGTAGTAATCTCTACACCCAAATTTGGGCTCAGACACTCAACCCTGAGATCAAGAGTCACGTGCTCCACGGACTAAGCCAGCCAGGCACCCCTAAATTTCCTAAAGTCTTAAACATGAACAGTGTTGTCATAATTAGACCCATATGAATTTTGCACATTTCAGGCCAAACTCAGTTTTCACTTTCAACTTATTCGTGCTGATGATATCTTAGGACACAGCTGGGCAAGACTGTGTGCCCAGTCCTGGGACAGGCTAGATTCGATGAAGGAAAAGCCAAGATCTGCAACTAGAATTGTGCCTCACCATGGGCTAGACCTAGTGCAGATACTAAAGGCCAAGGGACAGAGAACACTAAAGTGCCAGTGACTGTTTACTGACCACTTCCTAGGTGCTAGGCATGCCAAACGCTTTACATACTATTGTCAAGATAAACAAAACTAACTCCCTTTTTTGCCAAGAGTGAAGAAAATCTGAAGGATGGCAATAGAAGCGTATCATAGTTTTCTCACAGCAGGACGAACTACAACCCGGAAGAGAAGAAGCAAGGTACTATGGTAGTTTCGAGGAAATGAGCTTACTTGGGAGTGGGGAAAGGGAAATTGGGGCCTGGAAGAAAAGCAACATTTTAACAAAGGAAGAAGACAGAAGGTGTATGAGCAGGAGAAGGCAGGGTATATTTAAGGAGTAGCATGAAGATTCTGCTGGCTGAAAGGGAAGGTGTGTGTAAACTAATTTTGTTACTAATTTATTTGAGAGAGAGCAAGAGTGAGAGAGCTCAAGTCCGGGGGAGGGTGCAGCGCAGAGGGAGAGGGAGAAAGAAGCAGACTCTCTGCTGAACAGGGAGTCTGATGTGGGGCTTGATTCCAGAACCCTGAGATCATGACCTGAGCCAAAGGCAGACACCTAACTGATTGAGCCACCCAGGTGTCTCTGTAAACTAATTTTTTAACTTACAACTTCATTTTCATTTTGCCGTGGAAACCTTCTGACTCTGCCTAACAGGGAAGATCTTCGGCTCAATGACACCTTGACTCACAACTCTATGAAAGACCACACTTGGACCCTCCAAAGGCACAGGAACCACAGACTGCCATCAGGGCGTGGGCCAGCCCTCCCAGGAGTCCATGCAGCAGTCCACTGAGCATGCAGCTTGGGTCCAAGGAAGCAAAGTGCCCATCTGACAAGCACAGAAGCTGCCTTAGCTTACAGGCCTCGCTCATCATAGGTATAGCGTCTAGGCTTTCTGTGAGAGACACAACAATTATCAGTCACAGCACTCAGGAAGTGCAAAGACGGGACTTCCTGCCGCAGACTGATAGCTCTCTCACTCCAGATGTCATTTACCAAACAGAAATCATTTTTCCCACATGCAGTGTTGACTAAGAGCAGGGTAGACACTCTATCTTTAACAAATTGGCTGAGAAACCAAGGGTCAAATTCTCATGCGTGAAGGAAAAAGGTTTTATTAACCCTTTGCTCATCCTCCCCAATACCATTCCAATTTCAGTGCTTTCTTCCAAAAGTAATTCTTATTCATTAAAGAATTTACATAAAATTGTATAAATATTGGTAGACATTTAATTTAGATCAAATTTTTCACTTACAAATAAGCAATGAACATCCTCATGTACAAATAAGAGTGTTTCCTAGCAGTGAAATTATTTGGTTAAATGATAAATATAAAATTCTGATAGATAATATTAAATCACTGTCAATGTTAATGCACACCAGCAGGGTAGGAGTACCAATTCCCCTTCACTCTCAGTGACACTGTTTATTAGAAGTCTTTAAATTTTGTCCCCACAATGAAGGAGACATGGTCTTGTATTAACTAGCATTTCCCCAATAACTAGTGAGTTTACAGATCTTTTCAAATATTTATTGACCACTATTTGTATTTTTTATTTTGTGAATTAGTCATATTCTTTGCCCATTTTTCTTTTGAGTTGATGTTTTTATTGATTTGTGGATAATATATATATCTACAATACACCCATATCTTTTTTTTTTTTACTTAAAGAGGGTGGGGAGGGGCAAAAGGAGAAGGAGAGAGAACATCAAGCAGGCTCCAAGGCCAGCGAGGAGCTAACATGGGGCTCGATCTCACAACTCTAAGATCATGATCTGAGCCGAAATCAAGAGTCAGATGGCACCTCTTAGATCTATATTACTATATATTACATGCATTATATACTATATTTATGTATTCTGTTAGGCATATATGCATACTACATATATATTACTATAAAAATATGGCATATATAACTGTTTACATACACACAAATATTTGGGTATTATCAGACATGTAATGGGAATATTAATGATTTTAGACCAGGATAGCTTGGCGCTGGGAGTGATTAAGCACTGGGGCTTTGGAGTTAGACTTGAGTCTGCTCAGCTCAAGTGCTTCCTAGTATGTGTCCTTGGGCAAAGCACTTAATCTCCTTGAACCTCAGTTTTCTTATTCGTTAAATGGGGATAATATTAATCGCATTCACTGGGTTGTCTTTGGCCAGGTTTGGGGCCATTTAGTATTCAGTAAATGATATTTTTTTAAAATTGAAGTGTCATTCACATACCATAAAGTGTACAAGTCAGTGACTTTTTAGTATATTCACAAGGTTGTGCAACCATTACTGCAATCCAGTGCCAGAACATTTTCATCACTCCAAAAAGAAATCCTGTACCACTCCCAAGCTACTTTCATCAACAGCTATGTCGATTTACATTCCCACCAACAATGTACGCGAGTTTCAATTTCTCCACATCCTTGTAAACCCTTGCCATTGTCTCTTTCTTTTATTATAGTCATCCCAGTGAATGGTATCTCATAATGGTTCTGATTTGCATTGTCCTAATAATAAGTGATGTTGAGCATCTTTTCGTGTGCTTGTTGTCCACTTAAAATTCTTCTTTGGAGAAATGGAGAAATTAAAATCTTTTGCCCAATTTTTAATTAGTTCTTTTTATTATTGAGTTCTAAGAGTTCCTCATATGTTCTGGATACTAACCTCTTTTCAGATGTATGATTTGCAAATATTTTCTCCCATTCTGTGAATCATCCTTTCGCTTTCTTGATAATGATTTTTGAAGCATAAATTTTCAATGATGAAGTCCAATTTATCTATTTTTCTTGGGTTGCTTGAACTTTAGGTGTCATATTCCTAAATATTCAGGAATATTCCTAAATATTCTTTTTGATGCTGTCATAAATAAAATTCTTTTAACTTTATTTTCAGTTCATTGCTAGTGTATAGAAATATAATGACTTTCATGTATTGATCCTGCATCCTGCAACTGTACTAGACCCATTTATTAGCTCCAGTAGTTTGTATGTGTGTATGTTTCTTAGGATTTTCCTAGGTACAAGATCTTGTTCTCTGTAAACAGAGATAGTTTTACTTCCTCCTTTCCAATCTGGATGCATTTTATTTCTTTTTCTTGCCCAGTTGCCCTGGCTAGAAACTCCAGCAAGATGTTGAATAGGTGTGGTCAAACATCCTTGCCTTGTTCCTGATGTTACGGGAAGAGCATCGATTATGTATAATGTTCACTATGAGTTTTACATAAGTGCTTTTACCAGGTTAAGGAAGTTCCTTTATATTCCTAGTTTGTTGAGTGTTTCTATTATAAGAGGGTGTAGGATTTTGTCAAATGTTTTTCTTTTTCTGCATCTATTGAGGTGTTCATGTAACTTTTGTCCTTTATTCTTTTAATATGGTGTATTTATTAGTTTCCTTGCTATAACAAAGAGCCATAAACAACATAAATGTCTTAAACAACATAAATTTTTCTCACAATTTTAGAAGCTGGAAGTCTGACTGCAAAGTGTCAGCACGATTGGTTTCTTCTGAGGCCTTTCTCCATGACTCCTAGATGGCTATCTTCTACCTGTGTCTTTGTATGGTCTTCCTAATATTTTTATAAGAACCCAGACATATTGACTGATTTTAACTTTATTACCCCATTAAAGGCCCTATCTCCAAATACAGTCATATTCTGAGGTACTGGGGGTTAGGATTTTAACATATGAATTTTGAGGAGACACCATTCAATCCCTAACAGCCTGTAACCCAGAGCGGTTTTTGCATGTTGAACCAACCTTGTATTCCTGGTGTAAAGCCCACTTGATCATGAGATCACTTAATCCTTTCTGTATGTTGCTGTGTTCAGTTTGTATTTTGTTGAAAACGTTTACAAATAGCTAGATAGAATTATTCTTTATTCTTACCATTCAAAGTGCTTTTACATATGTTATATCATTTTCCCTTAAACAGAATTCTCTGAGGTGGGTAGTATATTCATATTCACTAAAACAAACGGAGGCTCAGGAGAGCGAAGCAATTTTTCCCCAATTATAAATTTGCAGTAGTAGGTAGTATAGATTGGAATCAAAACTACAGATGGAAACAACATTAGGGGGATGAAAGAAAGCAGGATTTGGTAAGAACAAAGAGGAAATTTGGCTGGGTGGAAGTGAGCAGGGTCAATTTGAATGGCATCAGTGATCTCAATGATGTAAGAACTGAGGTCATCTGCTGATGTGCACAATAAGAGTAAATAGAATTGTGGTTTCAATTCATGCATGTAATTAAACCAAGTAGGGATGACAATTCTCATTAATTTTGAGACCATGATTTGACCAGATTAGCTGAAAGGAGAATAAACCAAAGTTTTGATGACAGGGATTTGACTGAATCGGTAGCTGTACATCCCTCCTTCATTCTTGGCAAGTTAATTTCAGGGTGACTGCCAATTCATACAATCTTGTGTGAGCCTTGATGGAGCTGTACTCTGGTGCTCTAGTGCTATGGCTGCTCAGTCAGGAAATGCTGAATTCAAATTCTATCTCTGGCCCCAAAAGATTGTGTGACTTTGAAAGCCATTTAATTCCTGCAAGACTGTATTCCCTCATCAAATGAAGGAATTGAGTCAGATATTCTCTAAACTCCCTTCTAATTTTATGACTTATTTAGTGAAATAAGGGGAGTGGTGATTCGGTTCACTGGAAATTTTCAAACAGCAGTGATGAATTCACTAAGGGTAGACTCAAGAATTACTGCAGAGCAATGAAGCCTCGTAGAGGATAGAGAGCAGTTAAGCCAGGCTGCGTAGCCAGTGAAAGTGGCAAAGTAAACAAGACTGGGGGGGGGCGGTGAAGGGGAGGCTACCCAGAGTTAGGAATATCGTGGGGTATATTATACAAAGCTATAGAAATCTAGGTGGCCAATTAATGAAAAAACAGCTACAAATAATTAAAACTAACTACAAATAATTAAAAAGCCAGACCAGAGAGTTCATGCTGTTATTTATCCCAGTTCAGGGGATGATGCTTACCGGAGTCCCTCCAGTAGTTTCTGAAGTCCTGGTTCATCAGCTTCTCTAATAATTCACAAGTCATGTTTCATTTCTCTGAACTGTCACATGACACTTCATAATGATCTGGCTCACCGGAGGTGATATTCTGATAATCGAGACATCTATTCTTCCATTTCATGTAAACTATTTTGTTATTTTTTTCACTCAAATGAAATGCACTCTTACTGCAAAAATTCAAACATACACATACATAACGTAGATAGCAACAGTGCTAGAATTCTTCCTCCCATCCATCCTTCCAGAACTTTTTTTTTTCTTTTTGGTGGGGGAAGGGAGAAGCAGAGAAAGAATCTCAAGCAGGCTTCACCCCCAGTGCGGAGCCCCTCTTGGGGCCCCATCTCATGACCAAAAACAAAGGTCAGACACTTAACTGACGGAGCCACTCAGGCACCCTCATCCTTCCAGACTTTTAGCATATCCAATCAATACAGAAGAATCTGCTAGAATTATTAAAATAAAAGATACAGAAGTAAAAATGTAAACTATGCAACTGGAAGCTACTGTCATCTTCTGAGTGTGTGTTATGATTAAAATAACTTACTCTTTATCAGTTCTTGACTTCAGGAAGAAGAAAAGTAGAATTTTAATAGTTTCTTCTATCTGATGTTAAAAAATTTTATTATGGAAAGTTTCAAGAATATACAAAAGTAGAAAGAATAATTCCTACTGCTCAGCTTCAAAAACTATCAATATATGGTCAATCATGTTTCATCTATATGCCCTATTCCCCCTACCTTCTCCCATAGATTATTCCCATCTATTATTCCCAGATTATTTTAAAGCAAATCCCAAGAGATTCCCAAACTCATTCCATTTGAGATCTAGAATTTTTTGATTTCTGAGTTTCCCTCTGTGCTTTGTTTTTTCCAATTCCAAAAAATATTTACTCATGTTCTCTCTAGCTAATACCTGCATGATCTCATTCTTCGGTTTCAATCTCAAGAATTTTAAGTCTATTACTATTTAAGATTAAAAAACACCCTGCAGATATTAGGGATAATGCTTAGGAACAGGTACCTGAAATGTCTTCTACATGAGATTCCAGTTATCTATTCTTTAATATTCCGGCCAATAGAACTTAACCCCCGAGTTTTCGAAAATGTTGCTAATAGCTAGCCAGATTCTTATCTCAACACTTGCATTCTTGCCACCCGATCTTCCTATTTGATTGTCTTAAATTAATCCAATTAGTCAAAGAAAGGAGATTTGAGAAATATTTAGGGATGAACAATAATTAAAAATGCTAATGATTTGAACATAAAAATTGTCTTTTTTTCTTGAGGCAGAAAGACCCATTACTAATTTGAGTCACACTGTTGGTTGACCCAACATCTAGCTATAGTCCCTTAGTTTCCTATGTGTAAAATTTGGATAGCAACACTATTTACCACTATGTAGAAAAATGAAACTTATGTTTTGATCTTCTTGTAAAAAGTGAGCTGCCTCATTATTAGCTGTGTTTGTTTTTAGTCTTTAGCTCAATGAATTAATCCTTGGTAAATAAATATTCTCTTCTACATGTAGACGAATGGAGATATAGAAATCAAGAGCTTGTAGAATGTTTTTAAAGTCTGAATGACTCTAGACAAAATTTGCCACTTAAATGTTTAAAATTTGAGATCAAATTTACAGTGTTCATTTAAACCATTTTGAGAACGTACAATTCAGTGTTTTTATGTATTCACAAGATTGTGCAATCATCACCACTAATTCCAGAACATTTTATCACCCCCAAATAGAAATCCCCTTCTCCCCATTTGCTGGCAACAACTGATAAACTTTGTTTTTAAAGATTTGGCTATTCTGGCAATTTCATACAAATGGAATCATACAATATGTGGCTTTGGTGTCTGACTTCTTTCACTTAAGCATGTTTTTAAGGTTCATTCATGATGCCGCAGAATCAGTACTTCCTTTCTTCTGGCTGAATAATATTCCATTGTGTGGATATAGCACATTTTATTCATTCATCAGTTGATGGATATTTGGGTTGTTTCCTTTTTTGGCCATTATACACAATTATGCCATGAACATTCAAGTACAAGTTTCTATATGAACAAGTTTTCATTTCTCTTGGGTACACACCTAGCAGAATTACTGCATCATTAGCATAACCAAGCTTAACTTTTTGAGGAATTGCCAAATTGTTTTTGTAAGTGGCTACACTTTTTTATATTCCCATTAGCAATATGAGAGTTCCAATTCCTCCACATCCTCACCAACTTTTTTGTCTTGTTTTGTTCACAGTTATAGATGCCTGGTTGGTATAAAAGTGGTATCTCATTGTGGTTCTGATTTGCATTTTTTAAATTTAATTTTTTAATTATTTATTTATTTGACAGCGAGAGGGAACACAAGCGGGAGAGTGGGAAAGAGAAAACATGCAAATCCCTCCCACTGAGCAGAGAGCCCGACGTGGGGATTGATCCCAGGACCCCGTGATCATCACCTGAGCCAAAGGCAGACATTTAATGACTGAACCACCCAGGAACCCGTGATTTGCATTTTTCTAATAACTAATGATGTTGAGCATCTCATTTGCTTGGTGGCTATTTGTATTTCCTTGGAGAAATGTCTGTTCAATCCTTTGACCATTTTAAAATTGGGTGATCCTGAGTTATAAGAGTTCTATGCATACTCTGGAGAGATCCTACTTAGATTAAAGCCAAAACAAAAATAAGAGCTGTTGGAGAGCAAGACTGAGCCATAATGACCTATTTTGGACTCTTGTACTCATTCATGCCTAAAGTCAGACCTGCCTCCATGAACCAACACATTCTTGGGGGCTAATCTGACTAGAATGATGGAGAGATAATCTCCCCTGTCAGGGTCCCTCAAGTAGAATGGGACTTTTCCCTATTGTAGTTTTTCTGGTCAATCCCCAGGCCCCACCCTATACTGTAGGCACTGGATTGGAGGTAGAGGAAAGATGAATGATGTCTGTCACAAGAAGTGCCACGTCCAATCCCACAGGGCCTGGCAGAAATTTTAAGACCACAGAGACCTTTGCACAACCTCATAATGCTTGTTAAGTGCCACAACTTAAAAAATAAAGCGACAAAGTAAATACTCAAAGTAACTAACCTATGGGCAGATAAAAAGCATCAAGTGCTAGAGGAGATAAATACAGAGAATACAGAATCCTTATATTAGGTAAAGGCATGGTTGCCATTAACTAATATTGTTACATGTTTCCCAAATTACTTTTCTATCTATTGTTGTCCCTAGGTTGCCTAGAAAGATCAGCCTATGTGGCCTCAAGCACTACTACAGGTTCCAATCAGATGAGTCCAAAAGTATAGGGCTCACTATGTGGATTTGAACAGGAGGCTAAGGAGAAAGTAGAGAAATTAAGGGTCATATAGGAAGCTGATACATAGCAGCTTTGTATGTATCTTTGGAAAATATATGAGGGATTAAATATTTTTCTACATGAAAACAAATGACACTGTGGTAGTGAGGCAGAACAATACTCAAAATATGATGTTTGCCATGTCTATGCTACAGTGAGTGCCAGTAAGAGATGTGTGGTCACAGTATAATGGGAGATACATTAATTATAATAAGAGCTACATACAGGTGGTTCATCAAAGAGGAAGAAACACAACCAGAGGCAGACACAAGATCTGTAAACTACATTTATTAAGTACTTACTGGGCAGTGGATACAACCGATACAAAAGAGTTAGGATGGGGACAGGTAAGAACTTAAAAAATTAAATACACATGTTCATTTACCATCTATTTCTACCAAGAAAGTACAAAATTTGTACAACTTATACTTTATTATGAAATTGTGATGCCTGTCAAAAGGATAAACTATATATACAATGCAAAAATTCTTTTTAAATTGTGCTTAACATCATTAGAGTTACCCCAAAATGGGTTGATAAATGCCTATACAGCATTCATTCTTATTACCCACATCTATTTCACCTTAAAGATTGCTTGAAAAGTACAAATCCTTTGACCCCCATTGCTGGAAATCTGTGGTCAACACCTGTATGTGTCGTTTCTCTAAGAAACACCATGGCATTTGCAGTCCATCTCTCCCTTAAAGTCCATCATATTTTCAGCTTAGCTTACCAGCAAGTTCTCTTAGAACTATTTATATGTCTTTTGTTTGATCATCTTCTTCAAGTTTCCTGATTTCATTTTTTAAACAATTTATAGTTTCACGACTTGCCTTTAATCTCTCCTTAAGCTCTGCAATTTCAAAGCTTGTTTTTTTTTTCGCAGCTTCTAATTTTTCTCTGGTTTTCACTTCAAGTTCTGCAACTGAGGAAAACATTTTTATTGAACATTTTCATTTTTCTCACATGTCTAAGGTATGTCAGAGAGTAATAAATATGGCATTTCCTTACGTCAGTTTCCATGATGAAATATAAACAACTTAAGATACATTAAATATAGGGAGGGAAGTAGAAAGTCTTAAACTCTCACAAGAGAATCTAAGACACTTTCTACAACTGAGAATGAAATTCTGGTCACTCACAATTTATTTCACAATTAAGACGTTAAGATATAATGTCCTTGTTTTTCTCTCCACATACATATTAATTTGGAAATAAGGTGGCATATAATCCAAGAGACATCCAGCCAATAAGAAGAGATAACTAAACACAGTGTTCTTAAATGTATGTACAGTAAAGCTTACATAAACAAAATCATGCTGGTAAAACAAATCCCTTTTTTTTTTTTTTTAAAGGTTTTATTTACTTATTTAAAAGAGAAAGAATGAGAGAGAGAACGAAAGGGGGGAGGGTCAGAGGGAGAAGCAGGCTTCCCGCTGAGCAGGGAGCCCAAAGTGGAACTGGATCATGGGACCCCAAGATCATGACCTGAGCTGAAGGCAGTCACTGAACCAATTGAGCCACCCAGATGCCCAAACCCATTTATATACCTATAAAATTATTTTTTAATAGCAATAACCACCTAGGTCTAAATTCCAGCTGTACTATTTACTAGCTGTGCCACTCTAAGTTTATTATTTCTATGCTCATTTCTCATTATGATGAGATATATTATAATGGGATTACAATAAATACCTCATATTATTTGAAAAAGATTTTTAATATTTAACTTCTAGTTTTAATTGTCTCATTTAGTATATTTTATGACCTATTTCTTTCCCCCAAACTAGTCTTAATGGTTTTACAGAAGTTCTGGAGATAATGTGCTCTTAGTTGAGGTTTTCTATTTTCTTGGTGCTCGTGGAATGACTCCTACTGGTATTAATGACCAGCGAGTAAAGAGGGCTTAGCATCTTAGTAAGGAGACCTGTAAACTTTCATTTTTAGTTCATATGAATACTTATATTCAAAAATTTTAAATGAATTAATGTACATAAAGTATCTAGAACACTGTTAGGTACATAAAATGCCTTCCGAACTACAATTATGACAGAGAAACACTAAATGATATTTAAAACATTCTAGCTGGTCACATAACAAATTACTAAAGAAAGTATCATTACTGCAAAATAGAACACAACTATTTAAATATCCCACTTGGATAGTGTAGTATTATGTTTTACAAAGAAAAATGCCTACTTTTTGTCCAGCATTTCCCTCTTGTGGACATTTCAGGTAATTGCTGCTGATGACTATGAAAGCACAGTTGTTCCTTTTTTTTTTTTTTTTTAAGATTTTATTTATTTATTTGACAGACAGAGATCACAAGTGGGCAGAGAGGCAGGCAGAGAGAGAGGCAGAAGCAGGTTCCCCGCTGAGCAGAGAGCCCGATGCAGGGCACGATCGATCGCAGGACCCTGAGATCATGACCTGAGCTGAAGGCAAAGGCTTTAACCCACTGAGCCACCCAGGTGTCCCCACAGCTGTACTTTTGATGAGCACTAATTGGAAGCAGCATGGTTTGGTGTGTGGGGGGGTAACCCTTTGAAATCACAAAGACTTCAGTTCAAATACAACCTTGGCCCCTTATTAGCTAAGTGCTGACATTTCCTAAGTCTCCCTCAATCTAGTTTCGATTTGGTACAGTTCAAACTGTATTTCTCAGAGAATATCTGAGGATTAAGTAATAAATGTAAAGCATCTAGCACATTAAAAACATGCAATACTATTTATTTTGTTTATGGCCAGTGACTTTCTTTTTATGATATATTTTATAATACAGGTAAAATTTTATATTGCCAAAACAATTATTTTTCTTTGTAATTTCTTTCACTGCTTTTAACTTTGAAAATTATTTTTGAAAATAGAGGAGTACCTATATATGATACAAGATTAAAAGGCTGTAAATGTAGATAATGAAAAAAGTTTCTACCTCTGCCCCCCCACCCCCACCAGAAACACCAATCAGTGTTTTTTCCCAGAGATAATCAGTTTGGGGATTCTTTGGTATCTTTCCAGAAATATTTTGTTCATAGACAAGAACACATCTAAGTGTGATTTCTTCTTAACCCCCAAAACAAGTGGTATCATACTATCTACACACTACTCTGTATCTTGCTGCTTCACTTAATATTATGTCTGAAAGCCCATTCCGTATCCTACAGCTGTCTCATTCTTTTCATGGCTGCAGGTGACTTCACCTAATGGACATACATAACTCATTAATCTGTCTCCTTTGACATACACAGTATTTCCATTTTTTCTTTCATAAACAATGCTACGGTATACGCTATAATTATTTCAGTATATTTGTGGGATAATGAGTACACTTGTAGGACAAATACCTGTAAGTACAATTGTTGGGCTATATGTACTTGTAACTTTGAAGGAATGCCAAATAACTCTTAAAGGTTCTATTACTTTCCAATCCCACTAGCATTATGTCTGTTTCCCTACTGTATCAATCTCTTGGTCTCTGTTACCCTGAAAGGTTAAAAAGGGTATTTCAGGGTATATTTAATTTGCCTTTCTCTTTTTCCTACTGAAGTGGGCCAATCTTTTTATGTTTAGGAGAGACAATTTCTCCTTCCCTTTGTATGGATTGTCTTTCTTTCCTTTGCTGTTTTTTTCTTTCCTTTTTTTTTTTTTTTTTTTAATTTTATTTATTTATTTGAGACGGAGAGCACATGAGCAGGAGCAGAGGGAGAAGAAGAAACAGACCAACCACTGAGCAGGGAGCCTGATGTGAAAGGCACTTTGTTAGATGCTGGGGTGAGGTAGACAATAGATAAGAAAGGAAAATGCTGTACAGTGTCATAGGGAGCTATGAGAGCAGACTGGATTCATACCAGTGTGAAAGGGTGTGTGTATCAAGGAAGACTTCTTGGCAGCAGTAAAATCGAGCTGAGTTTTAAAGAATGAGAAAGGAATTAGATGGATGAAATAGACATCTCAGGCCCTGGAAACAGCACATACAAATTTGGGAAACAACAAGCAGTCATTACAACAGTTAACAGGTAGTTTTAAATCTAGCCAGGAAGACCTAATCCAACTTATTTGTCAAAAGGACAGCATACACTACAGATAGAGATTCTTGTTGTTTGGTTTAGTCATTACACTTTATTTTCTGACCAATCATAAGACTGCAAAGGGCACGATGTATTTGGAGGAAGACCTAATTCGCAATGAGGATTGTAAGGAAAAAAAAAACTTATTTTAGCTTATTTCAGTTTTCTATTTCCTATATATTAAATGCTTATAAAAAGAAGAATAATTTGTTTTAAACTTCTAAATTAAGCCTCAATTTAGAGTAAACAAATCCAAAGAGGACTATTATTTTTATAAAGCCAATATAACTTACTGGTTAGAAGCACAGACTGTAAGGCTTTTACACAGAGATAAAACAACTTATCGATAGAACAAACAGAACAGCATGGATTCAGGTTAAATCCTGGCTCTGTTGGGTGATTTGAAACAAGTCATTAAATCTCACTATGCACTAGGGCCTTTATCCCACAGAACAGGGCTAACAGTAGCATCTTCTTCCTAGGGTTGTCATACCCATACTTCAAGAAGTTCAGAAATGTAAAACACTTATCTACTATACAGTAAGCCCTCATTAAGTGTGTACTATTATTCTAACTATTCCTTGTAGAAGCAATTATTATTATGATTAGCTGGATCACTGTGCTTGAGCAAATCTCCATGAATTTGTTAGCAGTAATGTTTTATAAACTTTCAATACGCTTCATAAATGTATTCTCTGACCTGATCTATAAACTCCACCAAAGGTGTTCCCTACCCTCCTGTTTTTCTCCCTATCACCTAATTACTAACTTACACTTTACTGTTTTGTTAATTTAGTCTTTACCTTTCTCTCAGTAGAGTGTAAGCTTTAGGAAGGAGGGATTTTTATCTGGTCTGGACACGGCTCTCTCTTCAGAACCTAGATTAATGTCTTGTATGTAACTGGTGCTCAATATATACCGTAAACAAATTAATGGATGATCAAAGAACTGAATGAATGGTGACACAAATGTTAACACAAGGATGGCAAATAGGTATCATCTTGAATACCAACTGCAAATGACTGGCAGTAGCTGCATGGAGAGATGTATAAGGGATTCTGACACCATGTCAGCTTAGAGGGAAAATATAACATGACTAATTATCAACGTCTCATTCTAGTATTCACCACCCCAGCATTAATCTGAAACTATGTGAAATGGCATAGGGTAAACAAAGAGAGAGAAACTAGTTCACAGTACAGTAGTCCCCCCTTATCCATGAGGAACATATTCCAAGACCCCCAGTAGATGCCCGAAACCATGGGATAATTCTGATTTCTATATCCACTATGCTTTTTCCTTTGCATACAGACCTATGATAAAGTTTATCAATTAAGCACAGTAAGAAACTAACAATGACTAATAAAAATATCATCATTTTAATAGCATACTGTCATAAAAGTTACATAAATGTGGTCTAAGTATCTGATTGTACTGTACTCCCCCTTCTTGTAATGATATGATATGATAAAATACCTAAGTAGTAAGCTGAAGTGAGGTGAATGACGCAAGCCCTGTGACAGAGCATTAAGCTACCAATGACCGTTTGACAATGTGTCAGGAAGAGGATCACCTGCTTCTGCTGTTGACCATAAGTAACTGAAACCTCGAAAAGTAAAATCATGGATAGGGGATACTACTATATACAAAAGTATACAGATGACCTTTGAACAACATGGGTTTGAATTGCACGGGTCCACTTATACATGCATTTTTTTTTTTGGTCAGTAAATACAGTACGGTACTATAAATGTATTTCCCTTATGACTAACATTTTTTCCTCTATCTTATTTTAAGACTAGAAATATATAATATACAAAATATGTATTAACTGACTGTTCATCAATAAGGCTTCCAGTCAGGAGTAGGCTATTAGTAGTTAAGTGTTTGAGAAGTGAACAGTTACAGAGATTTTTGACCATCAGTGGGTGCAGCAGAGGAGGGTGGTCAGCAGCTCTAAACCTGGTGTTGTTCAAGGGTCAACTATAATTATGTTCTGCAAGGTTCTTCACAGATTTTATTAGCAAGCACTAGTAAACAGAAAATGACTGACGGGTTAAGCAAAACTAATGGAAAGCTATGCTAAAATGTGATTAGGGAATAAAAGACGGTATTTCAGAGAATGTGAGACGCTATTTTGTGAACAATTTAAAACATCCTTCTTAGAGATTCTATAGTAATACATATATTTTTTTAACTCCTAAAAAATTTACCTTTATATATCCCTAGAAAAAATTTAATAGTCACTAACCATAATCCTTTCACCATTATAGAATACATTATATTTCAGGATTAATTATGAATTCATGGCACTTACATTCTGTTTCATGCTTATAGGCTCCTAATGTTAGCTGGCGAGATGTTGTTAATAACTGCTGCATCATTGCTGTTGGGTCTTGAAATATCTAATGGGATAGAATGAAAAAAAGCCCAATAACTTCAAAGTTCTACAACTTAAAATGCTTTTAAAATTCTCATTATAAAATCCTCTTACCATTTCATCATAGAACTCTGAAACCACTGTCTTTTTTCCCAGCATTGCATTGGTGTCTGACTGAAACAGCTTTAATAAATGATAGAGGGTTACCTGTGAAATAAAAATAGATGTCACATCTGTGCAATGGTTTTCATCATTGTGAGACATCATGATTTCTGTAACTGAATTAGAAAGCAGAATTAGTTAACATGTCAAATTCAAGATCTTATCTCAACTACAAGTTACTGTGCAGCAAATCACTCAAATTCTGTACTTTTATTCTGTACTTTTATTTTCCTATTAGGTATTATTATCCATCCACATCTACTAAACATGAATGTTTTAAAGAGGGCGGGTATGGATGTCAGAAAACATCTCTACAGAGTAACTATGTAGAAAAATAACATGAAATACAACTATAGAAATTAAACTGGAAATTCACTAAGATTAACTTTTTTACTTACACAAGTGAAATGAGATTACTTTTACAGTTATTCTGCCCAAGATTAAAGTTTATAAATTTACAGGGGGAGGAAAGATTTGACACTTTCAAAATAAATAACCAAGACTAAAATGCTCAGTGAAGGCAAGATTATTTTCTCTGGTGATCTATAATATTATTACACAAATAACCTAATAAACAAGTTTGTCAATGATAATTCACTTTGGTAGAACCAACATGTCTTCAAAATACACAGAAACAGGTATAATAAGACATCAAAGGAAAAGCTTTGCAGCACAATGTGTGATTACTTGAGCAAAATAAAACCTAGCTAATAAAACAGCAGAGTTGATATTAAAGTTGCAGAAACCAATCCAGAGGCCTCAAAGAATTTTCCAAAAGGTTAGCTTAAATAATTCTAAGAAGCATGCATTATTGCTATATTTAAAGCAGACAATTTAACGAGTTTCTCAAGTAGACAGAATGGAGATGAGACTACACAAGTGGACAAACCGTAATAGAGAAATTGACAACATGAAAACTCAAGGCAGAAAGCAGCATTACAGGTTGGAACCAGAGGAGACGGGGGATTCCAAGCCCAAAGTCGACAAGTACAGAAATCAAGAATGCTGTGTGGTGGCAGGGCCCATTAACCTTCCTTCTCCCATCACTCAGACATGAGACAGCACATCCTCCTGTGAAATTTAGATGTTTTTATGCAAACAACCAAGTATGAGGTCAAAATAAAGATATTTTCAGTAGCAATGGCTCTGAAGGTTTCTCGGGCATTATTTCTGAAGAAATTCCTCTAGAGAAATGAAAAAAGCCTGAAACAATGAAGAAAAAGGATCATTTGTCATCACATAACGAAGTGACAGGTACTATTGAAAACTGAAAAATCCGAACTTGGAGATTCAAATATGTGAGATGCATGGGAGTATTTTCTAGAGAAACAGAAAACAATCATTGTGGTTTTCCTAGGGAAGGGGCCAGAGGTGGGAGAAAGATGTTATGGGTTGAACTGTATCCCCTAAAAAGATATGCCGAAGCCCTAAGCCTCAGTACTAGTAAATGTGACCTTATTTGGAAATAGGTCTTTGCAGATGTAATAAAGTTAAGATGAGAGTTTTAGCTAAGACCAAAATAATATGACTGATGTCCTCCTAAGAGACACAGAGACAAGGAAGGAGAGGAGCCAGACGACAATGGAGACAAAGATTTTAGTTATGCCACCAGAGCCAAGAAACCCTCTGGGCTACCAGGAACTAGAAGATGCCAGAAAGGATCCTTTCCTAGAGGTTTTAGAGAGAGCATGGCCAATACCTTGCCCTCCAGAACTGTGAGAATAAATCCCTGTTGTTTTTAGCTACTCAGTTTGGGGTGCTTTGTTATGGCAGCCCTAAGAAACTCATGCAGGAGACCTGTATTATTTATTTATTTAATCTATTTTATTTGTTTATTTTAAGATTTTATTTATTTGATAGACAGAGATCACAAGTAGGCAGAGAGGCAGGCAGAGAGAGGAGGAAGCAGGCTTCTGGCTGAGCAGAGAGCCCGATGCGGGGCTCAACCCCAGGACCTGTGATCATGACCTGAGCCGAAGGCAGAGGCTTTAACCCACTGAGCCACCCAGGAGCCCCTGTTTATTTTTTTTCAAGATTTTATTTATTTATTTGACAGATCACAAGTAGGCAGAGAGGCAGGCAGAGAGAGAACGGGAAGCAGGCTCCCCGAAGAGCAGAGAGCCCGATGTAGGACTCGATCGCAGGACTCTGGGATCATGACCCGAGCCAAAGCAGAGGCTTTAACCCACTGAGCCACCCAGGTGCCCTGTATTTTTATTTTTAAAATCTTTTTTTAAACCATGTACATACTGTACTTTTATAATTTATGAATGATTTAAAACTGCATCATAAAACTATCCTTCCTTGAATTTATTATTCAGACACTTAGAGGCATTCATGTAGATGCAGACAATGAAAAATGTCAAGACAAATGTCTCTAATTTTAAGAGGTGTTTGAAGATTCTTAGATCAATGAAAATGCCTAAACTAGACACAAAGATATTTCTAGGAATAAAAACCCAAGTTCAGCATTTTGGTTTTTAGGAACAATCATTCCTTTTATAATGATTTGGTCTATAATCTATAATGGTTTGATCTATAGATTTTTAATCTATAACTGGGTAACAGGAATAAATCACATGTTACCTCTCTCTGTCTTTATTATTTTAAATAAAACATCATGACTTATTTTAAAAGAGCCAACAATTAAAGGGATGCCTGGGTGGCTCAGTCATTGGGCATCTGCCTTTGGCTCAGGTCACAGTCCCAGGGTCCTGGGATCAACCCCCGAGTCAGGCTCCCTGCTTGGCAGGGAGGCTGCTTCTCCCTCTCCTGCTCCCCTGTGCTTGTGCTCCCTCTCTCAGTTATAAATGAATATAATCTTAAAAACAAAACAAAACAAAAAAAAGCCCACAATTAAAAAAGTGTAATGGTTTCATTATACTAAAAGAACATGAGACACAGTTTTGGGGTGATAAAATTCAGGCCTGTGTAGCTCTATATGGAAATCTATTCAATAAATTAATCACTGCAGAAGTACAATAACCACTCTTTCCAAGAGTGGATTTTGAGAGTTGTCTCATAACAATGTTATATGATATAATGATTTCTTTCAGAGATGTATTTTCCAATTGGGAGTGATGGATAGGACAGATGAAGAACAGGCAAGTAAGGCAACACATTCTCAAAGTAAAAATGAATTCAGGTAATCTTACAAAGTTAAAAAGAGTTTCTGCACTAACAGCATTACTGATTTCTTTTCCTTCTCTCTCAACATCTGCTGTATTTCTGGGTTCTATCCTTCCTAATAGACTATTTTCATTAAGGACAGGAGCAGAATCTCATCTTTGTATCCTACCCCTTGAATAGTATCTTGGCAAGTAATGGATATTTAATAATTTCTTGCCAGATAGAATATAATGTCTGTTGCGAGTATTCTAGAAGAACGAAAGAATGATAGGACATCTGAAAACCTTATCACATGGAAAACATTTAAATGAGCTATATATGTTATTCAGGAGAAAAGAAAATGAATATATGAATAGTTAGTTATCGGTAAAAAGTCCAAGGTGGAGCTTTTTTTCTTTTTTTAAGATTTTATTTATTTGACAGAGAGACAGATCACAAGTAGGCAGAGAGGCAGGCAGAGAGGGGGAAGGAGGCTCCCTGCTGAGCAGAGAGCCGGATATGGGCTTGATCCCAGGACCCTGAGATCATGACCTGAGCTGAAGGCAGAGGCTTAACCCACTGAGCCAACCAGGCGCCCCTAAACTAGAGCTTTCTTACCACCAGAACTACCCCAGATCTGAATAGGATCTTTCACTTAATTGACAAAGTCAATAGTCTCTCTACTGGAGACAGCAAGCCCAAACAAGACTCATTTGAAAGACTGCCTAAAGGAATTCCTACGTATGAGAAGTATGGCCTATACCTATGGGTCCTAAGTCTTACTGTGCACCAAAATCACACGGGTTATTTTGAGGGGTACTGGCCCCTCTCCAAACCTACTAAATCAGACTCTCCAGGGGATGGGGCCTAGGAGTTTGAATTTTTGAAAAACAACTCCAATATCTCTGGAGCAGTCCACTAGGAACTAATTCTCTGACTACAGGCCCAGGTCATAGCTCTGTTAGAAGCCCATACACTTTTAAAAATGTAATCTGATTATAAAAGTATAAATGTTTGGTGCTAAAGGAATGCACTGAATCTATCAAGATGAAAATTAATGGTGATGATCTGAAACTGGAGTTAAACACCAACCACACAAGTGGAATGGGAGCTATAACTGAGTTGTAACCCTATGGGTTTACAAACAAAACAAGCTGAGTAGTTTTAGTCCAAAGGAAGGATAATGCAAAGAATGTGAGGTCTGAATGCAAATAAACTGGGTTCAAAAACTAGCTGCCACAGTTAACTGTGTTTCTGAGCATATGACTTTATCCCTGAACCTTAGTATCCTCATCTCTAAAATGATGATATCCTCAACCTCACAAAACTGCTGAGGGATCAAAGTGAACGTTTTGAGGGACTTTTTACATTATCAAGCAACAATCTGGTAAGAAGAGAACAAAAGAAAAAAAATCAGTGGTTGTAAATAAAAATTCTTGCATAAAATAAAGCTGCTAGTAGTGATAGCAACTTAAAAAAGCAAAAACACTGTTGCTAGGGTTTTTAACTATAAAAACCAGATACTCTCATTCTGAAGAGCAGATGGACTCATCTTGTTTATTACTAATAATCAAATAATATTAATGAATTTTAAACTTTTTTTTTTTTGAAGATTTTACTTATTTGATAGACATAGCGAGAGAGGGAACACAAGCAGAGGGGGTGGGAGAGGCAGAGAGAAAAAGGCTTCCCGCTGAGCAGGGAGCCCAATGTAAGCTCAATCCCAGGACCCTGGGATCATGACCTGAGCCGAAGGCAGAAACTTAACAACTGAGCTACCCAGGTGCCCTGAATTTTAAACTTCTGCTGTGGTAATCACATGATTCCATGGTTTCTTTCTGAGAAATGTTCACATTATATCCCTTCTTTCTATAACTGAAAAATAAGTTTTGAAAGGTACTTCCCATAAAAATGAAAAACCTTAACTCATGGCAAAATACACCATGCTATAAGCTTACATAAAGTGTATCTGAATAAAAATGTCAATATATAACAAACTATTCATTAAGTATGTTACATTTTCACAATTACAAAAATCTATTTTATGTTTACAAGGATTATCATTACTCACAGGTCTCTCATTAGGATCAATGAAAAATATTTTGATGATTATTTCAAATTCACCCCATCCTGTTTCAGTAATTTCATAGGGAGGTTTAGTAACAACTGAAAAGAAAAAAAATAAAACAATTATAAATTATAAATTACTGGTACAGTCTCCTACATCTTTTTAAATTTGTTAAATAAATTTTATATTATGAATCAAAAAACTGTACTATACCTCTTAAAGGATTGCCATAGCTTTCATGTAATTTAAATTGGATTTTCTTCACATATGCTGACATATCCTGAAATAGAGGAATTAGTTCTGTCATCTACATATAAAAACTATAAGGAAAATACACTGAGCATTGTACCTAATTTCATAAAATATACTTTCCCTCAAATACTACGGAATCTAATTTTCTTTTCATTCCAGTATAGTTAACATACAGTATTTTATTAGTTTCAGGTGTATAATATAGTGATTGAACAATTCCATATATCAACCAGCGGTCAACACGACAAGTGTATCCCTTAATCCCTACTGGAATCTATAATTTTCTAAAAAATGTGAATTATACCTAGGTTTGGTTTTTATTTTAAACAAAGGAGGCCTGAGTTGAATTCTTTCATAATGTAATATACAGGAACGTACATATCCCTAATTTACTTGTTTTGCGAATCCCATTTTTATATATCTCTACAATGCTCTATATTTTATGTATTATATTACATAAAAATATTGTATATAAATATAAATAATAAAATAAATTTACACTTATTTATATATTAAATATAAATATTAATGTTTTATTTAAATATAAAAATAATTTATATTTATATAGACTTAAAATTTTTATATATGATTTATATATAAGATATATATTATATATGATATATATTATACATAATAAAATTCATATAAATATTTAAAATTTTATATTAAATTTATATAAATATAAATAATTTATATTTAAATATAAAATAATAGTACATTTCCAATATATTTTATAGAAATAAGAATATAAACTAAAGCACATCTAAGAACTAAGCAACTTTAAAGAATAAAATTATATTACGTAAAGCTAAGGTCAACTAAACTAAGTAACCTAAAACCATCAGATATAAGACTCCTCCTTTTCCTAATCTTATTTTGAAGCACAGAAGCACATTCAGTAGTTCTGACACATAAAGGGATACTCCTAGGGCAAGTGACTTTTTCAAAAAAAAATTTCACTGCAGAAAAATAAAATGCAAAACTGAATCAGTCACACTTGACACTAATGTTCATTAATCTTTTTACTTGCTTTTGCGAATTTTTTTCATATGATTATCTACATTTTTTTAAAATTGGGGTCATAATGATATACTAACATCTGCTTTGACCACGTAACATTATATTGTCATCATTTTTTGAGGCAGCTTTTCATAAGCATATTTGAAGATTCTCTGGCAATATTTTCTTTCGTTTTTTTCTACAAATGACCAATACTGGGTACCAGAGACTACAATGGTAAATAGACTCTTGCCCTTATTGGGAGGGAGTAGACAAGAAAATCAGCCATTTCAATGTAATCTGTGTTAGGAGGGCAATAGGTATAAGTTCGTAGGAACGGCATCTAATTTAATTTTTGGAGATTGAGAGTAGTTCAGAAGAAAATACACTTAAACTTGGACCCAAGGTAACAATAAGAATGGAGTAGATGGGAAGGAGTGAATGAAGACATTTTAATTAAGAGTGTCCCTTTGGGAAACTGAGAGTAATCTAGTATTGATGGAATGTAGGGTATATGATGAAGCAAACACAGCAAGGGATAAGGCTGCAGGCACAGAACTGGGAAAGACCATGGTAGGCCTTTTAAAACCATTTTATTTATTTAAGATTTTATTTTTATGTAATCTCTATTCCCAACATGGGGATCGAACCCACAACCCCAGATCAAGAGTCACAAACTCTACTGACTGAGCCACCTAGGTGGCCCTAAAACGCAATAGTTTTAACTTTATCCTAAGGGCAATAGCACTGAAGGTTTTCTGTTTTGTCTTTCTAGGTAACAGCTTTATCAAGATATTCATATACCACACAATTCACCCATTTATAGTAACTCTTCAATGGTTTTCAGTACATTCAAAATTGAACAACCATCCCCACAATCAATTTTATAATGTACTTATCATACACAAAGAAACCCTATACCCATTAGCACTCACTCCTAAATCCCTCTTCCCCCCATGCATTGGCAACCACTAATCTATTTTCTGTGTCTATGGATTTGCCTGTTCTGGACATTTTATTTTTTTATTTTTTAAAAGATTTTATTTATTTATTTGAGAGAGAGACAGTGAGAGAGAGCGTAAGAGGGGAGAAGGTCAGAGAGAGAAGCAGACTCCCCATGGAGCTGGGAGCCCAATATGGGGCTCGATCCCCCGACTCCAGGATCAAGACCTGAGCCAAAGGCAGTTGCTTAACCAACTGAGCCACCCAGGCGCCCTATTCTGGACATTCTATAAAAACGGAATCATCCAATATACGGCTTTTGGTTTGGCTTCTTTCACTTACCATAATGTTTCTAAATTTATTCCATGTGGTAGCAGCACATTTCAGTACTTTATTTCTTTTTCCTGCCTAGTAATAGTCTGTTGTATGGATATACCACATTTTACTTATCCATTCATCAGCTGAAAGATACTTGGATTGTTTCCATTTTTTTGGCTATTATGAATGCTCCTGCTACAAACATTCATATACAAATTTTTGTGTGAACTTTAAACGGTTTTAAATCTACAAATATTCATTCAATGAATATTTGCCGAGTACCTACTATGTACTGACTGTATTCCAGGCATTAGAGATTCAGCAGCCAAACAAAATTACCAGCAGCCAGATTATAGTTTGTCTTTCACCTTCCTGATGGTCTTATTACTAAATTGTTCCTAAAAAGTATGAACTACCCTTCCTGAAACACCTGATTAAATACGAAGCTAACTTAAGACAATGATTGGAAGATGTGCTGTGTTTATAGCATGGTTCTTGTTATCATAACTTTAGTTAGAAAACATTATTGGAAAATTGATTTCTACTAACAGTTATGTGAAGACAACTCTCACTTTATTCTTTCAACATCTGGGGGATGACATTTCTACAATGTGACAATTTTATAACCAGAATGTTATCTATAATATTATAATTTATCTTCAATCAAAAACAAATGGTAGCTTCAAAAAAGTTACAGGAGAAACAAGTGCCTACCTCATTTCTATATGGTTTTACATACACTGTCCACTGATGGGTGTGCCCATCCTCTTCTCTTTTCTTTCCAAAATACCGAGCAACATTACCATAAACTATTGGTTTAACGATAGTAACCCCCTAAAAGAAAAATAATTTCAACACCAATTAATACTGCATCATTACCCAAATATACAGAATAAGAGCTCTGAAAACTTGTTTTAAGGAATGGAAAGCAATCTAAATAATTAGTTTATTTATATTTATATAATTGGGCTCGAACCCAGACCTTCACTCTCCCGCCGGAGTCAGGCCCAAATTCGGCCATTCTCTTGAACATATTGTCCTACGGAAGAAGCCGCCGCCGCCAGGGAAAGAGACGGGGGCTGGCGGGGTCGCCGCTCCCCTGAGAGGCCCCGCTCCTCCCATGCGGGCCCAGGCGGATGGCCTCTGGCGGAGTGAGGGCGAGTCTCCGGGACTCGCGGCGCTGAGGAATATAAATATAAATATAAATATAAATATAAATATAAATATAAATATAAATATAAATATAAATATATTTATATTTATAACATGGATTTCTCTCAACAAATCATTATCAGACAATTCTCTTCATATTAACACAAGTAACTAAACACCAGATTAATTACAATGTCCCCATTTTTTAAATGTCTATTTAAATCATGTAAAATACTTTGATTTTTTGTTTGTTTTGAAGAAAGGCTCTTTATTTACAAACTTTAAGTCAAGCCTTGGGAATTAAGACTGCCAATTGACTGCCATCACCTGATGGTAATAATGTCCTGATTTATCAGCTTACAGCAGTGTTTTCCAAAACAGAGTACAAATATTAAAGGAAGTCTGGGAGAGGATTTTAGGTAGAATTAGGGCAAACATTTCTCAATTGATTACTCATGTATTAAGTTTTGAGATGTAAGTTCATGTTTCACATCACATCTGGTAAGTGTAGATGTGGTGACTATTGCCCGATTATCACGAAAAGGAGACAAAAAATTTCAAGTAAGGAGAAAACGCTGAATATTGCACATGAAATTTGAGACTAATTGTTCAACAGTAAAAATGTATCTGAACATCAAAGAGCAAGATTATTAGAAGTGCTGTGCCAATGTACTCAACTTAGAGGAAAAGCAGTGAACAAATGGAAAAACTTTCCATTTTGGTTGGAAAATTAACAAATCCAGTCCCTATTAGCCTCAAGTTAGTTCAGAAGAAAGCAAGCAGTTTGTATGAGAATTTAAATAATCACAGTAAATGCTACTTGACACTTTTGGCAACAACAGAAGGGGCATCACGTTCAAGGCATAAGGATAATGAGGAAAGAAGGGATAAATGAGCATAAGGAGCACTGGCGTGGGGAACAGATAAGAGATCCTGCAGCTATGACTGTGTTGCTGAGTGGATTTCCTCACGTGATGCAAACGGGGTTCATCTGTCAATAGACTTTCTCACTGAAGGAAATTAATCTAAATTGGGAAAAGATGCCTACAAAACCACATAACAATCAGTAAGAATGAGAAATCCCGAACTTTAAAGCTTTTACAGGACTCACACACATTTTTGGTGGAAAAGCATTTGAAGATTACAAGCCTAATTTCCTCAAATCACTTTGGACTTTTTGAACCTTACACAATTACAAGTAGAGAAAGTTCCCCAAGTTCTCCAAAAGCTAATGTCCCAACCCCCTTCCGATCAGTCCAAAACCTTGCCCAAAGTTTGGGCAAGATATGTATTTATTAAGTTTCTGGTACTATAAATTTTACCTGACATCTTTTCCGTTTTATTAAATTTTGGTAGTTTCTGAAATTTTCCAAAAACTTCTACTTTGCATGTGGTATTAAAGCACTGTGCATAATAGCTGTATATACATAGAGTCAAAATTATGTAAAAACAGTGTAACACTGATAAGGACACTGATAAGAGTAACTAGATTGGTGCAAACGCGCGTGATTTTTTTTTAAATTTCCTTTCTGCAGTAAATATAAAATCAGAAGGCGTAAAAACAGGTGTTCTATCAAGAACTCGAAAGCCCTGCCTTAAAAACTCATGTGCCAGGGGATGTAGGAAAGTGGGAGAGAAATGGGTCAGTGTCAAACATTATGTTAGGCTCCACGTGAACACCTTTCACAACAAAAAACTCACATTTACTGAATGTTCTCTATCTGCGGGCCAGTGTTTGTTCTCTGCGTGCCTTGCTTAATATCTTGGCCGAAGCTTTGGGGCTTTGTGGACATCATGAACTCGGGCAAGTTTTCTGAACTTTTCTACGCCCCTCCCCCCCGCAGTTCCTTCAGTTCTCGCATTTGCACGTGTTATGTGGGCAAGCCTTTCTAAAGCTGCTGCAAGGACAGAGTCACAGAATCGGGTAAGGCGCTTGGCTACTGTGCTTGGCACGGGTAAGCGCAGAATCCAGTGTCTGCTGTTATTACCCTCACAATCAGGTGGATGGCACCCCCAGTTTACCGGTGACCTGGGCTGGCAGAAGAGCACCAAGCCCTCAACGGAGCTCTTTTCCTCGGCAACAACGTCCAGTTCTCCCCCAGGCCACCACTGGCTTTTGGGGAGGGGAGGGAAAGGGGTTGAGAGGCGGTCAAATCGCGGCCAAAAGTCACACTGATTTTCCCGCAGCGGCTTTGACTGGCTCTCAGTCTAGAAACCACCGTTTGGAACCCGAGCTGAGAAGGCGCGAGAGGGAAGCCACCGTGCCCTCCCCACGCAGCGCAAGGCGGAGCCAGAACCTGAGAGCCACTCCCGGAGGGGAGGTGCGTGCCGGGCACTGACCTTCACTCTCCCGCCGGAGTCAGGCCCAAATTCGGCCATTCTCTTGAACATATTGTCCTACGGAAGAAGCCGCCGCCGCCAGGGAAAGAGACGGGGGCCGGCGGGGTCGCCGCTCCCCTCAGAGGCCCCGCTCCTCCCGTGCGGGCCCAGGCGGATGGCCTCTGGCGGAGTGAGGGCGAGTCTCCGGGGCTCGCGGCGCTGAGGAACAGCCAACTCCTCGCGGCGGGCAGCGTCCCGGAAGCGCGTTTAGTCCCGCGCGGTGTAGAGGCCAACGGAAGGAGCGGTGGTGGCGCCGTGCGCAGGCGCGAAGAGGTGGCGCGCGAAGGGCGCAGGCGCCCGGCCGGGGCTCTGCAGAGGGCGGACCTCGGTGGCGGGAAACCGCTGGAGGCGGGATGGTGGGGTTACCGTGAGGGCACGCCGGATAACTTGGATACGGAACAACCGAGAAGTCGGCTTTTGGAGCCAATACCTTATCATCCCTAGTGATGATTTTAGGGAGTGCCTAGGTGGCTCAGATGGTTTAGCTTCTGCCTTTTGGTTGGGTCATGATCTTCAGATCCTGGGATCCAGCGCCAAGTTGGGCTCCCAGCTCAGCGGGGGTCTGCTTCTACCCTCCCTGTGCCTCTCCCCCTGCTTGTGCTCTCTCTCTGGATACATTAAAAAAAAAAAAAAAAGTATTTTGAAATAAAGTTAAACTCGCTTGCCCACAGCTTTTCATTGTATTCATCCAGACCTCTGGGGTTGAATGGCTTATTTCTTATTTAATCCCTTTATCTTTGCTTTCTTTGACACTCTTGAGTTTATTATCCAAGGTCCATAACTTGACACAAACCTTCCCCCTATAGCCTGTTTAGTGGCACCCATAACTGCGCAGATTACCTGCACTAAATTAATGAAGTCAAATCAATTGAAGCCTTAGATGCTTGCCAGAAGTTCTCGCTCCTTTTTATCCCCTAGTTACTTTAAAATTTTACCCAGTCTCAAACCTCTAACTCTGACATCAACCCGCTCATTCTTATCAAATGACTGCATGTAATCTCATAGAGAAAACAAACCTCCACACCCGAAGACCTAAACAGAAGCTTTGGTTTGCTCAGTATCTTCCATCCCTTTTCTTCTGTTTAAGAGAGAAACTTCTTTCAGTTTAAAAACAGTTCTTCAGTCTTTTTGATTCTTCAAGGATTTTTTCCCCATCAGTCATACCCATTCCACCTGTATCTTCAGCTTTTCCTCTACTTTGGCTTTTTCCCATAAAAGTTAGGTTTAATCTTTCTCATTGAATACAGTATGGGGGGAGGGGGGCTGGCTGGCTCAGTGGGTTAAGCACCTGACTCTTGGTTTAGGCTCAGGTCATGATCTTAGGGTTGTGGGATCCAGCCCCAGTGTTGGGCTCCATGCTCAGCTGTGAGTCTGATGGAGATCCTCTCTCTCTTCCTCTCCTCCTCCCTCTAAAATAATTAAATCTTGAAAAACAAAAATAAAAAAAACAGTATGGAGGTTCCTCTAAAAGTTAAAAATAGAACTACCCTTCCACAGCAACTTCTTTCAAGATATGTCTCCGAAGGCAAAGGAAACAAAAGCGAAAATGAACTTTTGGGACTTCATCGAGATCAAAAGCTTCTGCACAGCAAAGGAAACAGTCAACAAAACAAAGAGGCAACCCACGGAATGGGAGAAGATATTTGCAAATGACACTACAGACAAAAGGTTGATATCCAGGATCTATAAAGAACTTCTCAAACTCAACACACACAAAACAGATAATCATGTCAAAAAATGGGCAGAAGATATGAACAGACACTTCTCCGATGAAGACATACAAATGGCTATCAGACACATGAAAAAATGTTCATCATCACTAGCCATTAGGGAGATTCAAATTAAAACCACATTGAGATACCACCTTACACCAGTTAGAATGGCAAAAATTAGCAAGACAGGAAACAACGTGTGTTGGAGAGGATGTGGAGAAAGGGGAACCCTCTTACACTGTTGGTGGGAATGTAAGTTGGTACAGCCACTTTAGAGAACAGTGTGGACAGTCCTCAAGAAATTAAAAATAGAGCTTCCCTATGACCCTGCCATTGCACTACTGGGTATTTACCCCAAAGATACAGATATAGTGAAAAGAAGGGCCATCTGTACCCCAATGTTTATAGCAGCAATGGCCACGGTCGCCAAACTGTGGAAAGAACCAAGATGCCCTTCAACGGACAAATGGATAAGGAAGATGTGGTCCATATACACTATGGAGTATTATGCCTCCATCAGAAAGGATGAATACTCAACTTTTGTATCAACATGGACGGGACTGGAAGAGATTATGCTGAGTGAAATAAGTCAAGCAGAGAGAGTCAATTATCATATGGTTTCACTTATTTGCAGAGCATAACAAATAATATGGAGGACATGGGGAGATGGAGAGGAGAAGGGAGTTGAGGGAAATTGGAAGGGGAGGTGAACCATGAGAGACTATGGACTCTGAAAAACAACCTGAGGGTTTTGAAGGGGGGTGGGTGGGAGGTTGGGGGAGCCAGGTGGTTGGTATTAAGGAGGGCACGTATTGCATGGAGCACTGGGTGTGGTGCAAAAACAATGAATACTGTTACGCTGAAAAGAAATTAAAAAAAAAAAAAAGAACTACCCTAGATCCAGCAATTGCATTACCAGGTATTACCCAAAGGATACGAAAATATGGATTTGAAGGGATACATGCACCCTGATGTGTACAGTAGCATTATCAATAATGGCCAAATTATGGAAAGAGCCCAAATGTCCATCAACTGATAAATGGATAAAGATGTGGTATAGGGGTGTCTAGGTGGCTCAGTCCTTTAAGCCTCCAACTCTTGATTTCAGCTCAGGTCATGATCTTAGGGTCCTGGGATCAAGCCCTTGTTGGGCTCCATGCTTAGCAGGGAGTCTGCTTCAGGATTCTCATTCTCCCTTGCCCTGTGCTCTTCCTTCTGCTTGTGCACACACACTCACTCTCGTTCCCTCTCAGTCAGTCAAAGAAAGACAAATACCATATGATCTCACTCATAGGTGGAATTTAAGAAACAAAACAGATGAGCATGGGTGGAAGAGGCAAACCAGGAAACAGAGTCTTAACTAGAGAAAAAACTGTTACTGGAGGGGAGGTGGGCAGGGGATGGGTTAAATAGATGATTGGTATTAAAGAGGGAACTTGTGATGAGCACTGGGTATTGTGTGTATGTATGATATATGTATGTACGATGAATCACTAAATTCTAACTATTACACTGTATGTTAACTAATGGAATTTAAATAAAAACTTGAAAAAACTTTTCTTATTAAAAACCAACCAACCATTTTTAATCCTGCCTATCTCTATTTTTGTATTATCCTTAAAAGTCAACCTTGAAAAGGCTCTCGATAGTTCCTATTTGTTTCCATATGCTCCTCAGTCCATCACCTTCTGAATTTCATCCTCACTGAAACCTCTCCAACCATAGTTACTCAGACCTCTCTATTAGTAAATCAACCACTTTCCCTTAATTCCTTTGACTTCCTGGCAGGATTTGACTCTGCTATCCACTGTTTCCCTTTGTGATGACCATTTCGTGGTTTTTCTTTTGTTTCTCTGCCAGCTGATTTCCAGATGGTTAGTCACTCTCTTCTCTATGTTCCCATAGTGGCTAAGGGATTGTAACACTTACCATGTTCTATATTAATAATTTTTGAGGACTGTATCTTATTCACCTTAGTATTCGTATGCCCTAGTGAACATTTCTTGTGCCTAATAATCAGTTTGTTGAATAGTAAATAACTGACAAATGGAGAAGTCAAGAAGACTTGAGGCTACTTTCCAAAGGTAGTTGAAACCAGTGAGATTTGTTAAAGCACACGTCCTACAAAATCCTTCACGTCACAATACAGGATTTTTTTGTCCCCTGTACCCTCACCTGAATTTGATCTTTTTCAAACTATGGCTATCAGAATGTGATCTCTGGAAACCAAATTTGCCCTTTGAATTTATTACTCTAGCTTTCTTCTTTCTGCTTTTCTCTTGTTTCTCAGAGGATTTTTTATTCTTTGCTTAAAATCTTACCCTAAGTATGTTTGAAGTAAGATAACATTTAACAAAACAAAATTAAGCAAATACATAAAACATATTGAGAACTTTGGTGAAAAGATAATGAATTGAATACACAACTTTTGCTTCCTCCCAAAACTCCTTTAAAGCAAGTGAAGAAACTTTCAAAAATGCATAAACCTGTAAGGATAAGAGGAATGAAGGGAAAAAAGAAAAAAAAAAGAAGAATGAGAGAGAAGGCAAAACAAAATCTTGAAATCTGGACTACAAATGGTGGTATAGGGCAGTTCTGAGAGCTGAGCAGTCAAAGCTAATTACCGTCCCTCCTCCCCGCCAAGTCTCAAGAATTTGTAGTTGTGGGGAATCTCTGGACATGAGTGGAAGGAGATGTAAGACAGAAGCTAACAAAGACGGATTGAGAGTCTGTTTCCTGGGTGGCACAGTTGGTTAAGCCTCAGGCTCTTAGTGTCAGCTCAGGTAGAGATCTCAGGGTCTTGAGGTCAAGCCCCCCTTTGGACTCCGCGCTCAGCGTGGAGTCTGCTTTAGATGAGATTCTCTCTCCCTCTCCCTCTGCCCCTCCCACACGTGCTCTGTCTCTCCCTCTCTCTCTAAAATAAATAAATAAATCTTTTAAAAAGAAATATTAATATAATTAAGCAGTTACCTGTTATTTACTTACCACCAAGGAATAAAACAGGAAAAACATGGTCTCTGTTTTGGAGAACACTAGGTAGAGTTGAAGGAGGAATACCATGCAGAAAATAGGTAGACTAATGAAACATATGCTTGCCAGGCCAGGACCTCTGTCCTTCACTTAACTTTTAAAATGCTAGCAACCAGGCCTTTGTTTTCTAGCAGGCAATAGGAAAAGGTTTTTCTGGGGAATCTGACCAGCCTAAGAGAAGAGATCTAAGGATCCCGATGAAACTAACTCAACACAGCTTGATCATCCTTCAGCAAAGTATGCATAGTCAAATCCATATAGGCTCTTAGAACTCAAAATTAAAGTTTTCGTTTTCCACGCCTAATAGGCAGATAACCAAGGATTACCAAATAACTGAGAAATGCCTCTAATATGAAAGATACAATTCAAAATAAACAAAATGGTGTATTAGAGGAAACATAGGGAAGTAATGTAAAAACAAACAAAACAGAACCATTATTATTACTATATTCAGATAAAATAAAAAATAGTAAATATGACACAAAACATTTAGAGAACAAAAGAGAGCTATTGGAAATTTAAAATATGATAGAAATGAAAAAAAAATTAGTTAAAAGTTCAGATGGTAGGGTGCCTAGGTGGCTCAGTCAGTTAAGTGTCTGCCTTTGGTTCAGATCATGATTCTGGGGTCCTGGGATTGAGTGCTGCATTGGGCTCTCTGTTCAGCAGAGTCTGCTTCTCCCTCTGCTATCCCCCCTCCCCCCCACCCCCCACAGGTGCTTGCTTTCTCTCTCTCACAAAAACAAATAACAAATAAAATTTAAAAAAAAAAAAAGGTCAGATGATAAAATCAAAGAAATCTCTCAGAAAGTAGAACAAAAAACCAAGAAATGGAAAAGAGGGAAGAAAACACAAGAACATCTGTATTAGTTTGCTAGGGCTGCCATAACAAAATACCACCAGCTTGGAGGCTTAAACAATGGAAATTTATGTTCTAACAGTTGTAGAAGCTAGACATCTAAGATCAAGTCATCGTCAGACGGGGTTTCTCCTGAGGCTGTTCTCCTTGGCTTGCAGACAGTGACCTTCTTGCTATGTCCTCATATGGCCTTTTATCTGTGCATACACATAATTGGTGTCTCCTCCTCTTCTTATAAAGGCCTACTGGATTGGGACCCCAGCCTTATGACCTCATTTAATTACCTTAATTACCTCTTCAAAGGCCTAATCTTTATATACAGTCACAGGGAATTTAGGCGTTCAACATACGAATTTTAGAGGGATACGATTCATTCCGTATAACTACATCAGATGACTGGGCTAGGAATTCCAAAGAGAATGAAGAAACTGGAAGGAAAGAAATAATCAATATATGATTCAAGAAAGTTTTTCTTGTACATTTCCTGTTATGAGGTTCTAAGCTGAAAGATCCTACCAAACACCCGGAACAAAAAATGAAAACAGATCCACATCAAGGCACATCATTTCAAACTTCACAACACTGGAGAGAAAGAGATCATAGATACTTCCAGGTTATAGATTCAGAATGGCTTCAGATGGCTCAGTAACAACCCTGTAATCTAAGGGAGCAACGGATCCCTAGACTCAGTTCTGCAAGTAATCCCATTTCAATAGACCACCTTCAAAATTCTGAAGAGAATTAATTCCAGCTTAATATTCCATGTCCAGCCAACTATCAACCAAGTGTGTGAATAGAACAAAGACAATTTCAGACATGCTAAGTCTCAAAAAAAGTACCTTTCATGAACCCTTTCTCAGGAAGACTCTGGAGATATGACCCACCAGAAGGAAGAAATAAACTAAGGAGGCAATTATGAAATACAGGAAACACAATAAATATCAAATACGGAGATAAGAGAATCCCAAGGTGATGCTGAAAGAGCAAGGCCAGGATGATAGCACAGACAGAAACCAGTTCCAGTTAGATTTGGTGGGAAATCTTTGGGAATTACTGCTTCAAAAAGATGAAATTGGGGTTTCTGGCTGGCTCAGTCAGAAAAGGATGTGACTCTCGAGCTCGGGGTCATAAGTTCAAGGCCACACTGGGTCTAGAGATAACTTCAATAAATAAATAAACAAGAAGAAAAGGATTAAATTGACAAAATTCTAGCTGCATTGAAGCCTTCAGAAAATATTTAAATATTTAATACTTGGGCACCTGGGTGGATCAGTTGGTTAAGCCACTGCCTTCAGCTCAGGTCATGATCCCGGAGTCCTGGGATTGAGCCCCACATCAGGCTCAGCTCCACGGGGAGTCTGCTTCTCCCTCTGAAACCTTCTCCTCTCTCATGCTCTCTCTCTCAAATAAATAAATAAAATCTTTAAAAAAAATAAATACTTAATACTTAATGTTTAAATATTAGACCTAGAGTTTGGGAAGTAAACCAATGAGATACACAGAATACTAAGCAAATTTAAGAGCCATGCACTTATTAGCTCTAGGGAAAATACAATCTTTCACTAGATAAGAAAATAATTGTATTTGTGACTATGTAAATACTGAGTATTTGCCTAACAAAAATGTATAATTACATTGGAAGGATGGGCATTGGGGAAGGGTGCCATGTATGATGGAGATTGAGGAGGAGGAAGAAATAGAGCCTAATCCTTAACTTCCACAGTGGAAAGTCAGCATCCTAATAGTCCAGGATAATAGAAAAATCAAGAAAAAGCAATATAAGCCTAATACTTAAAAGCATGATGGTAAATATTAAAAAAAAAAAAAATCAAAAGAGTAGAAAGCAGTTGCATGTAAGGGGGAAGAAATGAGGAGGTACATCTTTCATAAATTTTGTGGAACTATCTGACTCTGTAAATATTGAGAATTTATAACCTTATTAAAATAAAAAATGAGGGGCACCTGGGTGGCTCAGTGGGTTAAAGCCTCTGCCTTCGGCTCAGGTCATGATCCCAGGGTCCTGGGATCAAGCCCCTCATAGGGCTCTCTGCTAGGCAGGGAGCCTGCTTCCCTTCCTCTCTCTCTGCTTGCCTATTTACCTAATTGTGATCTCTGTCAAATAAATAAATAAAATCTTAAAAAAAAAAAAAGCTAAAAAAATTAAAAATGATTTAAAAATATAATTGCAGAATAGATATGCATTTAATTGGAATATTATCTATGAACAACAATCACTCTTAATTACAATTTTTATTAATTTCCTTTCACAACTTTCACCTTTTTTTTAAAAGATTTTATTTATTTATTTATTTATTTATTTATTTATTTATTTATCTGAGAGAGAGAGAAAGTGAGAGAACATGAGAGGGGAGAAGGTCAAAGGGAGAAGCAGATGCCCCACAGAGCTGGGAGCTTGATGTGGGACTGGATCTGGAGACTCCGGGATCATGACTTGAGCTGAAGGCAGTGGCTTAACAACTAAGCCGCCCAGGAGCCCTCTTTTCACAACTTCTAAGTAAATATTTTTTAAATGAGTCCACTATGGACCCCTGGGTGACACAGTCAGTTGGGTGCCTGACTCTTGGTTTCAGCTGGTGTCCTGATACCACGGTTATGAGATTGACACCCCCTCACCCCCCCCACCCCCGCTGGTTGAGCCCTAAGTCAGGCTCTGCATTCAGCAGGGAGTCTGCTTGAAATCTCTCTCCCTCTGCCCCTCCTGCTTGTGCTCTCTCTCTCTAAAATAAGTTAGTCTTAAAAAAGAACAAATGAGTCCACTAAATAGAAGTACAAGAAATGTGTTCAGGGCTTAGTTATAATTAGTGCCACATAAAGAGCTAAGTTATCATCTGGAACATCATTCTGCATTTCAAATAATACCCTGTGGTAAAACTAAGAGTTTCTCTTAAAAATGATCAAACATTTGCGCACCTGGATGACTCAGTGGGTTGGGCCTCTGCCTTCGGCTGGGGTCGTGGCCTCGGGGTCCTGGGATGGAGCCTCTCCATCCCGCTCTCTGCTCAGCGGGGAGCCCACTTCACGCGCTCCACCCCCGCCTGCCTCTCTGCCTACTTGTGATCTCTCTCTCTGTCAAATTAATAAATAAATAAATAAAACCTTTTTAAAAAATGATCAAACATTAATATTGATTTTTATTCCATTCCCAAATAAGAATAGACATTTAGTTTGAGAACTTGATTGTATGAAAATAACAGGTGTAAATAAGAAATGACAGTTATCACAAACATAAAGCAACATCTCCAACAAGCATTGCTTTCCCTCTTCAGCCAACTTTTGCTAATCTGTGGTTGTTTGTTCAATCGGCCTCTTTTGTTATCCAGCGGTTATCCTGTGTTGTTATCGGAGCTATCTCATGCTTCCTGGATATAACCCATCTCTGCATCTGAGCTGTCGCTCTCAAGTCTCTCTCCCCTACCTTCGCCCATTCTTTATACACCTTTGGGTGACCTGATCTGAACAAATCCGTATTTTTTCTGAGTTTCATCATGTTAGAACGGCTCCAGAATCTGAAAGCCAGAGGCTGCGCCCGTTTTGGGGACCTCTGCTGCCCTCGCATGGCTGGTCTACGCATTACATCCACATAGTCTTGAGACTTGACCCTTGGGATCCCAAAAGCTGTTTTACTGGAATTGTGTGGGCCTGAAGAGTAAGAAAAATCCCGAGATGGTCATCATGGAACCTCAGAAAGAGGATCATGGGATCAACTGTTTATGGAGCACGTATTATGTTCCAGGTGTTTGGAATATTGTTTCAGGTGTTTGGAATATGGGTGTAAACAAGAGTAAAATACTCTGCCCTCCTTCCTATCAGGACAGTGACCCAGTATGGTGTGTCAGAGAGGCAACACGATTAAGAGAGTGTACAGATGTGGAGGAAGGGGTAGCCAAGAAGGATATCACAGCCTGAGTGGAGAGGGTCTATTCCATGGCGTGGCAGTGTTGGAGATTGATTACATACAGACAAATTGATCAAATACACACATGTGCTAAGGATACATTTGAAAGCCATTAAGAACAATGGAAGCCAGGTTTCTCACTATCAGAGAAGGGAGTTAACAGCGTGGAGACAGAGAAAACTAGAATGAACCTTGTGGTGTGGGACTGGAATTGGAGATACTGATATGAATTCAATATAAATAGATAAAATGATCAATTGTGTAAATACATATATCCTCTAGTTCCATCCACAGGTGTGGCCTGGAAATAGAGACACTCTAGTGCCTAGATTTTGTTTTTCAAATACCATTGTCCAGGGGTGCCTGGGTGGCTCAGTCAGTCGAGCACTGGACTCTTGATTCAGCTCAGGTCATGATCTCGGTCATGAGATCAAATCTTGCATCTGGCTCCACTCTCAGTGGGGAAACTGTTGGAGATTTCTCTCCCTCTCCCTCTGCCCCTCCACACACCCTCTCTCAAACTTTTAAAAATAAATAAATAAACAAATAAATACCATTGTCCACTATGAGGAATCAGTGCTCTGTGGAGAAATGGCTGACTGGAGCAGGTAAAGAACAGGAAGAGTCTTAGAACATCCTGTGCTGGAAAACAAGAAAGTGCTCAAGAATGATGGGGACATGGCGAAATGATGCAGAAGCTAGCTTGCAGAGAGGCTCTACTAGCCAAATTATGAACAATATGAACATCAAAATAAGTGATAATAATAGATGATAGTTCACTATAATTTGAATAAAATAGGAAGCCATGGGTCCATATTGATACAGTAAATAAATGCATGAACTGAAAACTTGATAAGGAACAATCTCAAAGTAACTTACCCCTTCCCACATACTTCACAGAGGAGGTCACATAATCGAATGACCAAAGTAAACACCATCAAGTAATAGAACATTTCAAAAGTGTGTGGTACCTGAGAGGATACGATGAGAACGGCACAGATCACCTCTGTGTATTTTTGCCAAAGATGCACAACCTAACCTAATCAAGAGAACATCAAAACAATTTTAAGACATTTTGCAACATAACTGTTCTGTGGTCTTCAAAATTGTTAGTCATCAAAGTCAAGGAAAAAACTGAAGAAATGATCCAGATTGAAGAAAACGAAAAAAAAACCCGGCAACCAATGCATAATTTTTTAAAAGATTTTATTTATTTGACACAGAGTGGGGAGAGAGCAAGGGGAGTGGCAGCCAGAGGGAGAAGCAGGATCCCTCCTGAGCAAGGAGCCCAATGCAGGACTCTATCCCAGGACCGTAGGATCACGACCCCAGCCCAAGGCAGCCGCTTAACCAACTGAGCTACCCACGTGCCCCTATAACACATAATTCTGAATTAGATCTTTCTATTGTGAAGAACTTAGGGGACAATGGATGAAATTGAATGGGATCTAAAGATCAGGTGGTAATGATGTATCGATGTTCACTTCCAGATTTGGGTGCTGTTTTGAGGTTATGTAGGAATCACACATTGAAGGACTCAGGGTCACATGGGCACGAATTTACCCTCAAACTGCTTAGAAAAATTAAGGCCTTTGTACTGTACTTATAAATCCTGGGGGAAATTGAGTTATTTCAATGTCCTTAAAAAGTGAGAAACATCAGTTATTTTAGAAGTGATATTGTAGCAAGAAGACAAATAAATAGGGGTGCCTGAGTGGCTCAGAGGGTTAAAGCCTCTGCCTTCGGTTCAGGTCATGATCTCAGGGTTCTGGGATTGAGCCCCGAATCGGGCTCTCTGCTAGGCAGGGAGCCTGCTTCCCTTCCTCTCTCTCTGCCTGCCTCTCTGCCTAGTTGTGATCTCTGTCTGTCAAATAAATAAATAAAATCTTAAAAAAAAAAGACGACAAATAAATAAATGAGTAAGACACATAGTCTATCAAACGGCTATAGTCTTGAGTGCTAGGGCACTACCTCAGTTAGAAACTAAATAGCAGAAGAAAGGACAGCCAAGGATTGAGAAGGTGGAATCCGTGAGACGAGATGTGAACCAGAAGGAGGAGAAGGTGAGGGAGAAAAAGCTTTCTAGAAGGACGAAGTGGTTCACTTAGCCAAGTGCTGCTGTAAGATCATGTGAGATGAACGAGATCACTAGAATTAGCCCCAAGGAGTCACAGGAGGAGCGCTGACGGAGAGGTTTCAGCTGACTGAGGACAGCAGCCAGGTTAAGAAGGTTCGAAAAGAGAATGAGAGATGAGGATATGCAGTCAGCGTGGCATGGATCTCTCATCCCAGAAGTCAGAGTGATGTAGTTAGACGCCTGTGTGGGGGTAATGGAGGTTTTTTAAGATGCAAGTTTTCCAGCACGTTTTGTACAATGGCAGGGCAAAGAGAGAGAGCAAAGAGAGAGAAACTCAGGGTGCAGGAAACACTCCACTAAAGGAGCTGTGAAAGGGATGCAATCCAAGATTGCATGTGGAGACTCTGCCATTGGCCAAAGCAAAGGAAGAGAGTCTGGGCCCAGGGGAAGTGTGACCACTGTCACAGTGGGAAGGAGGGGAGAATTTCGTATGAGTTTGCTTCTATTCTCTCAGCGTAGTATGAGGCCAGGTCATCTACTGAGAACAGAGAGGGTGGAAGGTAACCAGTTGGATGTGTGTGCCGGAGCTTTGAAGAGAGAGGAAGAGAAGTAAAACTCTCCCCTTTGGAGAGCGGGGACACCAACACAGGAGTGCAGGAGTGATTCAGATGACCTTGCAGACAGAGGGCCCATGTAAGATTTGTGGTTATCAAAGTGAGATCCAGGGCACCTGGGTGCCTCAGTCGGTCAAGCATCTGCCTTTGGCTCAGGTCATGATCCCAGAGTCCTGGGGAGAGCCCAGTGTCGAGCCCCACGTGGGGCTCCCAGTACAGCGGGGAGTCTGCTTCTCCCTCTCCCTTGGCCACCCCTCCGCCCCTGCTCATGCTTGCTCTTTCTCACTCTCTCTCTCAAATAAATAAAATCTTAAAAAAATAAAGTGAGATCCATCAGAATGCATGTGGAATTTTCCCCCAGCAATATCCAACTGTTTGGGTATAGGTAAAGATATAAGGTATATTAAGAGTACCAAATAATTCTTTTTTGAATACACATATTTTTTTCTTCATAGACACTAGTTGGGTCTAAACAAAGAACGACAAGTTCTGAGTTGCAAAACTTTTAATGATAATGTTTGTATTATTTTTATAACATGCATAATTTCACACCTGTGGTTAATCAGCTATTATTTCAATACTTGCAAAGTCATTTGCCTTAGCATTTAGTCATAATGCACGAATCTAAGTTAACAAAATCAAAGAACAGCAACAGCTCATCTAATCCTTCTTTATATTCCTTCATGATCAGAAAGATGCATAGAAGAGTTCTTTAAAGAGCCAAAATAGATTGACATATAAACTGTCAACTTATTTTTAAAGCAGTATGAAAGCAACACTTCTGAGAAAATATTTAAACCAAGGTCACACTTTAGAAAAACAGAATTCTTAATTCAGGCTGTCTTCGCTTTTAGCCATTTGGCATTCTGCTCCTTTTTAAACTTTATATTGCCCAACAGAGAGTGTTTTTTTGTGTTTTTTTTTTGTAGTTTTTCAGTTTGCTTTGTTGTGGTTTTTTTGTTTTGTTTTGTTTCATTTTGTTTTTTACTGCTTTTGGAGATGACCCAACAGATGCCTATTCAGCTAGAGTTTTGCCTAAGATCAGTTTGTTTTTAAGATAATCTTTTGTTACATTTTTATGAACTATTGGGGAGTACTAACGATTAAGTTGGGGTTATTTCTTTAAGAACTGAATATACTGGAGATGTATTTGATAGGCAAGACTTTAGATAAGTTTTCACCAGAATTATTTCTATTAGCAAACTGAAAAATATTACAGGCTATCAAATAATAATAAACACATTTCTTAAATATGAAGCCTTTAGAAGAAAGACCATATTTTGTTACTGCTTCTGTAGAAGTGTTATTGTTTGACAGGATGGTAATGTGACCTTTCACTCAACTACTACTACTCCCTTAATATGAAAAAGGGACAGAATGAGCTGCAGAAGGAAAACTCCACAGTTACACTCCACAATTTCGAACATACTGAGAGACATCTTGGTTTTCGCAGTGTGCTTTCCATGCCACCCTGTGGAGAAAAGTGAAATAAACACTGGTAAGGTTAAAACATATCTTCCTTGTAATAGATACACTTCAAATCCTCTGGGAGAACAGAGTGTTTTACCGGTAAAGGGACAACAGGCTACAGATAGATTCAAGTATTGTTATTTATTAAAGGGAGGTATGTACACCAAGTATGTCGCTTCCCCTCAAAGCCCTCACTAGAGAACAGGATGCTGAACATGAACGTTGATCTATGCATTCTATAATAGCGACTGCAAAGTGCTTTCTACATTTACTTAACTCCGAAAGTAATTTCAAGATAAGACAACGAACTGGTAGAATGTTGAGAATCTTAAAAACTCCAGAAATCCTCTAAAATAAATCGAAGAGGAAAAGGGTTAAGATTCTAAATCAGATGAAACAGTTTGTTTCTACCTAATTCATTGTTTAGGGTCAAGTCTAAAGCTGCAACGTTCAGTTCTCAATATCATACTTCAGTCTTTGAAAATCTTCTCTCACTTCTCTCTTATCACTAGGGCAAAATAGCTGTCCTTATTTATTTATTTAACCTTTCGAAAAAGAGAGTGGAGTGAGGGAAGAGGAAGGGCAGAGAGAAAGAGAGAGAATCTTAAGCAGGCTCATGCCCAGTGCAGAGCCCAACACGGAGCTCCACCCCAGGACCCCAAGATCATGACCTGAGCGAAATCAAGATTCGGAAGCTCAACCAGCTGAGCCACCCAGTCACCCTCCCTCTCTACACCACCCCCTACTCCACCCCCGGACCTTAATGCTTAAACATACCATGCACGAATACCATTTGGATCCCTGACAACTCTCTTTGCACATGCTACAGCTTGAGTGATGTCATCTTTCAGCAAATCTGAAAAAGAGGTGGTGAGGAGTGAAAACAACTGCCATAGAAATTTCATTGTAAGTTAAGATTTAGTCAGCTTTATTCTCTTAGGAGGAGGAAAGAACATTAAAATTATTTCCCAAGAGTCCATTTATCTGTAGATGCTGGGGGAAATTTTTTCTTCATTCCATCCCATTTGGCATGGAACAAAACATTTTGTTTCTCATTTACCAAAGTCATGGGAAGCTCTGGAATTGTTAACTAATGTGACAGAAGGTTCTCTGTTCACTAGGCACTGTAAAAACAAAAACAAAAACAACAAACAAACAAAAAAACCAAACACAGACTAGCAATTTTTAAATCAGAGTCCTACTACCAGAAATCTAGCCTAAAGAAATTATTAAAAAATGTACCCAAAGATGTATGCACAAGACGTTTCATAGCAATGGGGCACCTGGGTGCCTCTCTCACTGTGTCTCCGTCAAATAAATAAATAAAATCTTAAAAAAAAAATCATTCAACAAAAACAAAAAACATCACCACCACCATACATATAAAAAAGGTAAAAATGACAAAGTGTTAACAACTGTTAAAGTATGTGATGAGCACATGGCTATTTTTTATACTAAAGTCCCGAAATTTCTATATGTTTAGGACATCTCAAAATAAAAAGTAAAAACAATTTTTAGAAAAGAGCCACACAACCAAATTATCCCTAAACCTCCCCAAAGAAAGTGGGAGAAACGGCATTGTTTTCAACAAAGCATCAATGTGCTCATTTACGATAAATTAATAGATCATTTTAGAAGCTGGTGTACATTAGAAAACATGAACTTTTATGATATCATCAGCTATTTAATTTCTTAAGGAATTAGGAAAGGAATTTTAAAGAGTTTCTAGGCACTAAAATAAAGTTTTTCTTGGACCCTGATGAATCTTTTAAGACTTGTTCATTTGCACTGAATCTCTATTCTCGTAAGTGTGACTAGATGATTCCTGTGCCGTCAATCATAGTGTCTCTTACCGCTGCACGGTATGCCACAGGCGTTCACAGCTCTGGGCGTTTTGCCATCATTACACCAGTAGCGGCTATTGATCTGAAATATCCCATAATCGGTGCTTTGGCTTCCGGGATTGTAGTTTGTAGCCTTTGTGTTATAACCACTTTCCCATTTGGCTAAACACATCCCTGAAAAAAACGTATTTTTAGTAAGAAACATCAACACCACATTATGTATTTCACAGACCATGATCTGTTCTATTTTGCTATTCTATTTCATTAATGACTTATTGTATAAGTAGAAAGTTGTGTTTTCCTTGTAAAAAAATATATCTATATTTAAGGTTTTATTTTTTTAAGTAATCTCTACACCCAACATGGGGTTTGAACTTAACAACCCCGAGATCAAGAGTTGCATGCTCCACTAACTGAGGCAGCCAGGTGCCCCCAAATATATTTTAACACTTTAGGGAGAATACTTTTGTTAGCAGATCATTTTGCAATACTGATGAACTAGATAACTTACTTTTAAAATATTAAAATAGGGGCACCTGGATGACTCAGTCAGGTAAGGGTCTGCCTTCGGCTCAGGTCATGATCCTGGGGTCCTGGGTTTGAGCCCCACGTCGGCTCCCTGCTCAGCAGGGAGTCTGCTTCTCCCTCTGCCCTTTACTGCATTCCTGCTCTCCCTCTCTCTCTTTCTCAAATAAATAAGTAAAATCTTCTTAAAAAAAAATAAAATAGCTGTTTCTTCCATTGCCATTACCCTTCCCCTGCTCCCATCCCTCAGGCAAGATTTAGCCTAGAATGGAAAAATCAACAGAGTTGTTGAGTGGATTTTATAATTAATAGTAGATACATACACACGCTGATGGAAACATGCTTTTTATTAGGAAAAATAAGAATTTTCTGGGAGAAATAAATTTTCTTAAGATATCTAAAGGTGAATATGGTTATCAAATCAAGAATCTAAAAAACGAGAGATATAAATAGGAAAGACTATTTCATCCATCCATCCACTCGTTCATTCAAAAGTAGTTGTTGAGGGGCGCCTGGGTGGCTCAGTGGGTTAAGCCGCTGCCTTCGGCTCAGGTCATGATCTCAGGGTCCTGGGATCGAGTCCCGCATCGGGCTCTCTGCTCAGCGGAGAACCTGCTTCCTCCTCTATCTCTCTCTCTACCTGCCTCTCTGCTTACTTGTGATCTCTCTGTGAAATAAATAAATAAAATCTTAAAAAAAAAAAAAGTAGTTATTGAGAGGAAATTTTTGAATTCAACCTGGAAAATACGGTGATCACATTGACAAATATGAACTAAAATATACAGTAACTTTTGCTCAGACATATCTTGAATTATGTGGAAGAGAGTGAAAAATAGTTAATAAACTATATTGAATAAGAATAATAGGGACTCCTGAGTGACTCAGTTGGTTAATCATCTGCCTTTGGCTCAAGTCATGATCCCAGGGTCCTGGGATGCAGTCCACATCGGGCTCCTTGCTCAGCAGGGAGCCTGCTTCTCCCTCTGCCTGCTGCTCCCCCTGCTTGTGCTCTCTGCCAAATAAATAAATAAAATCATTAAAAAAAAAAGAATAATAAAAGATCATTACAAGCTGCATTTCAGGGATCCTTATATAAACAGTAATTGAAGGGGAAATAGTTTCCAACTGCCCTTGCACTGAGAATTCAACATAGGATTGCTGCTAAAAATCCAATGTCACGGCAGAGAAAAATATTCGTTGCTCTAGACTCATTACCCTCGGAACCAAGTTCCAAACAGGAAATGCCTGTCGTCAAGTACCAAGGACTTGATAGATATTCCAGGAGCTCAGACAGACCTTCCAGTCAGCCCACATGGGCCACGGAGTCTGAGGCAACTGACAAATTTTGCAGCACGAGAAGAGCACAAGGGGTCCTGCTGTCCTTAGAATGGCAGAGGCTTTTGCCCTCCCTTGCCTTCATCCCTTCATCTGGTGTATCTGATTCTAAAGAAACAAGTTGATATTTTCACCACTGTAAGTATACAGACCCTCAGAAGAAATAAAAGAAGTCCATTTACTCAAAGCCTCTTTACTACTATTCATCCTCTATCTGTCCCACACCTGGCTAACCATTTGCAAGTAGGAAGAAGTTAACTTACAGTTGGCCAGGTTGACACCTCTATAGCCATCCAGCCCAAGTCTTTTCAGAGTCCTGGCCAGCTCACACCTTTCAAAGATCTTGCCCTGGACGGTGACGGAAAGGAAGAGAATCCCGAGAAGAAGGAGAGCCTTCATGTTGACTGGGAACCCAGACCTCCGGGCTGACCAGGGAGAGCAGTCCTCGGTATTTAACGTCTTTTAACTTCCTTTTTCTCCTGGTGGTTTGGGGGTTCCACCCTTTGGGAGATGTGAAAAACAGGAACTCTTTTTGGTTCACTGACATTAAAAGTTCTTTTTTTTTTTTTTTTTTTTTTTTTTTTACATTTGAAAAGAGCTATTCTGATGTTCTAAGAATTAACCTACAGGAAACTGATGAAATGGCATTGTTTAAAGACCTGGCTCAGGAAGAAATGGGAAGTAGGACGGTTTCCAAACCAGGAACTGTCTCCTATTTTATTATGAATTTGAACAAATACAAAGAAAAAATAAAATCCCGAATGAACATTTCACACAACAGAAAAAGAGCTCCAATTTTTGATTTTGCATTCACTATGTTGTCTTTATCTTTTTCACTTAAAATTATTTTCTATACTCTTTCCCCAAAAGCACATAACATGTTGCCTATGATTTTAATGGGTATAGATATAGCATACCATATTGCTCAGCCATACTTCCACTCTAAGTTTTTTGTTGCTATTATCCATTTTGCTTATAAATCAATGTTTGACTGTTTCAGATATGCCTCATGGCTTTTTGACAACTTTTTAACAGTGCCTAATCTTACATTGTGATCTTAGAATATAAGGGGTCGTTATAAAGCAAGGGAATTTTATAATCAAACCTTAAGAAGAGTAGCAGAATATGGCACCTGAAAATCTCCCCTTTTGGCATCAGGATTATTTTGAACTGAAGGCAAATGAGAAGAAGCAGATCCAGGAGAGCTCTCTGCCCTTCCCCTATATACCTGAAAACAGAACTTAGCTTTGTACAGTCATTAATCACTGACAACCCTACAGGCTTATCAGCCCCAATAAAGCACTGCAGGATGTCATATAACAAATTTTACACACTAGCTGTTATCTTCCAGTGCCCACTATTTATCTTCCCACGGTTTGTGGCCCTTGGAAGACTAAAACTCTTTTCCGCTGTCTTGTCATTCTTCTAAAAATATATTGTTTTTTGGTTAAGATGGTATGTAAGCCCAAATTTTAGCCACCTCTTTGAGTTACTCATGCCTGCATTTCTCTCAAATATATATATGAAATACCCATGTTCATAAACTGATTTTAATTCTTGCTAATCTGCCTCTTGTTACAGAGCCCCAGCTGAAACCCTAAAAGAGTAGAAGGACAAAGAATTTCCTCCTCCTGTCATTTCTAGTGATGAGGATGGGAGAGTAGAAGGCTGGAAAACGCTTCTCTCCACAAAGACTGCAGTTGACTTGTGGGGTAACTGACAGCAGACCAGCAGAAGGTACGAGTTCTTACCACGTGAGCCTTCCAGATCTCTGACTATAGTTTCCAGCCAAGAGAAGAGTGTAAAACTTTCTCCTTGTCCCTTCCTTTCCAAATTCATCATGGGAGGAGAATAACATTTCTAAAAACAGGTCTCGAATCATGACACTCGTAAACTTAGCTTTGGGTACCTACAGGTTATTGATTCTTCGCCTCCCCCAAATGGCCATGTTTTCCTTTGCCTGCCTTCGGTATTATTTGTCATAAGGATGAAAATAGTAAGATGAGAGTCTTCGTTTGTCTTGTTTCAGGTACTGAGAACCTGGCTTTGTAACTAATGAGAATATTCTCTGGTCTCTTCCACTTGCACAGTGGGAGTGAGAGGTAAAGGGAGTGCACTGTGTCAGGCTGACAAGGGGTCGCGGGCTAGGGGGTTGTTGCTATCTCTGTTTTCCTTTCCTCTTTTGCGCTGGGAAAATTCCTATTCCGGTGTCACTTTCTGGTAACAAAAATTAGTGGGTCTGTGAATTAAAGTGTCTCCTTTGTAGGAGACAGAACTTTCTTGTCCACCTGTGACAGTGAAGATCTTTGCTTTCTTAAGCCATCTTGGGAGGCTTTGCATCTCAAGAGGGCACCCTCATTTGCACTCTCCCTCTGTCCACGGTTAAGCCACAAAAGTCTTACTGGTGTGGAGTCACAGTTGAAGTAGATATGCCTTTGAAGATTTAGACTTCTATTTCTAAAAGGATTTTTAAGAGAAGTCTCATTCTAAACAAATGTCTTATTAATACCTATAGGAAGATCAGGAAAGAGAGAAAGAAGGAAAGAAAGAAAGGAAGAAGAAAGAAGGAAGGAAAGAAAGAAAAGGGAAGAAAGAAATAGATACAGAAGAAAACCTTGGCTAGTATGATGGGGGAAAAACCCACACACCTCCTTAACTAGATTAAGAGGTAGAGATCAGACTCAGAGCAAGTGTTAAAAACTGCAAATGACACTCAAGCAGGTATGGAACATGAAAATACTGATAGCCAAGAATTAGATTTGACAAAAGTACATAAGCCTTCTGCCCAAGAAGGCTTGGTTTATTGTTCCTTACTCTGTAAGCAGATCCCATAAGGTCTAGGCCTTCCCATATTTCTGGCCTCCACTGCAGGAAAAAAAAAAAAAAAAAAAACATTGGACTGTCCTCCCCTTAATAAAGAAAGAAAAACTTCATAGTAATGACCCTCAGTTTTTGATGGTAGGCAAATATACCCCTGATTTCCTTCTTAGATAAACCCCATATCCTTTCTCAGTCCCTTGGAAATATTCATGTTACCATGTCTTTGAAATGTAAGTATCCACGGAGAAAATTTGTTAAAGCAACTCCTGAGACTGGAAAAATAGGTTTTTAAAAAACAATCTGCTACTTGATATTTCTATAGGCTCCTGGCCCAAAATTTAGTCCACAGCCTCCGTAGAATTATCTATTAGAGACAAACAAAAATCTTAAAAGTTTTCTCCACAAATATTGGTAAAATCTTTAGCTATCTAAGCAGTTAAACATAACTTATTCCATTTGCCAGAAACACTGTTTAGATCGAACTATTTTTTTATAAGTTAAATGAGTTTCGTATTATTGTACTTGATATGCGGCTAAAATTTTTAAATGAAAGCTACAAGATCTCTGCATCTGTCTGGATGTCTATGTGTGGCAATGTATGCATGTCACATAATATATGGTATTTTTCTCCCTCTGGATGGTAGTCCTAAAAACTAACTTGTGGAAGAGTTCTATTAACTGGCTTAAAGAAAATATAAGCACTAAAACAAATGAATAAATATGTATATATATACTTACATAAATTAAGGCTAGTTAACTTAGCTTATGCCATCTGTATTAATTATTTGAGATTATAAAATTATAAATTCAACCAAAGAACAAAATGTACAATAAAAAATGATTCTCTGGGATGCCTGGGTGGCTCAGTCGGTTAAGTGTCTGTGTCTGCTTTTGGCTCAGGTCATGATCCCAGGGTCTTGGAATTGAGTCCCACGTTGGGCTCTTTGCTCAGAGGGAGTCTGCTTCTCTCTCTGCCTGCCGTTCCCCTGCTTGTGCTCTCTCTTTCTCTCTCTGACAAATAAATAAATAAAATCTTTTAAAAAAGGGGGGGGAGAATATTATATCTATGTAACAAGAGAGGATATATAGTAATGAAATAATCAGATAATTTAAAAAGAGGAACCCTTGAGATTTAAAAATATGACCACATGGGGCACCTAGGTGACTCAATAGGTTAAGTATCCTACTCTTGATTTTGGCTCAGGTCATGATCTCAGGGTTGTGAGATCAAGCCCCTCCTTGGGCTCCACGCTCAGCAGAGTCTTCTTGAGAATTCTCTCCCCTTCCTTCTGCCCTTCCCCTTCCAAGCATGTGTACTCTTTCTCTCAAATAAATAAATACTTTTAAAAAATGACCACATTAATAAAACATTTAATAGAAAAATTATGAGATATATTTGAGAAATATTATTAGAAATAGAATAAAAAGACTGAGATGAAAAACAGGAGAGAAAAGATGAGAAAATTAGAGAATGAAGAAATCAAACATCCAATTAATAGGAATTCTTTAAAGGAATTAAAGAAGAAAAAAGTATAAAATAGGGCACATGGGTGGCTCAGTCAGTTAAGCAGCTGCCTTCAGAGCAGGTCATGATTCTAGGGTCCTGTGATTGAGTCCCACATTGGGGTCCCTGCTCCTTGGGGAACCTGCTTCTCCCTTTCCCTCTGCCTCCTCCTCCCCTACTTGTGTGCTCTCTCTCTGTGTCAAATAAATACAATCTTTAAATATATATATGTATGTATGTGTATATATATATATATATATATATAGTTGGGTCCCCCCAAAATTGGGTACCCCAATAATGGGTCCGTGATTAAAGGAGCCAGACTGATACAAAGCGAAGGTCAAGCAAAACTTTTATTTCGCGCCAAGCATCAGGAATCAGACTGACCATCAAACAGAGCAGTCGGGGCCGCCCCTACAGAGAGGACGACCCCTCCCTGCTTTCCAGACTAACTTTTATAGAGCAAAGGCCATGTGGTTGGGCCTGGCCACACACAGGTGGCCAATGAGATTGTAACACACACACAGGGAACTCCACAGTGATGCTAGGTGACCAATTGAATTACAATTTACCCTAGTAAACATTTGAACCAGCCTATCACCTAGTTCAGAATTGGCCCCCAAAAGGTGCCCAAAGGGAGGGGCCCATACTCCTTGGTAGCTAGGAGACAGTATGCGCCCCCACTGATTGAATACCGCCACCTGGCCTGACCCACCCTTGTATTTGGACTTTGTTACCTGGGACTGGTTTCCTGGACTTGATTTTAAGTAAGTTCCCCTGGGGGGGGCAAGGCTAATTTAAGTTTTATATATATATGGATACCTGGGTGGCTCAGTGGGTTAAGCCTCTGCTTTCGGCTCAGGTCATGGCCTCAGGCTCCTGGGATTGAGCCCAGCATTGGGCTCTCTGCTCAGCGGGGAGCCTGCTTCCCCCTCTCTCTCTGCCTGCTGCTCTGCCTACTTGTGATCTCTCTCTTTCTCTCTCTCTGTCAAATAAATAAATAAAATCTTAAAAAATATGTATACCTATATACAATAAATGTGCGAAGCTGAGGGACACAGATATCCACATCAAAAGGCAACCAAGTGCTTGACATAGTGGTGTGTAATAAAATTTATACCAGTACACATCCTCATGAAATTTCAGAACAACAGGGATAAAGAGAAAATTTTAATACTTAAGGGCAGTGATCTTCAACCTATAGTCCTACAGGCAGTCAAATCATCTAGCGTGAGAGGAGGAAAAGACCCCCAAACATTCTCAGATGTGTTAGGAAAGAGCAAATAAGAAAAAAGATGTGGGATCTAGGAAACAGGGATCTAATATAGGAGAGATATGAAGGAAGGTACAAGACAAAAGAAGTGTTGTCCAGTCCAACAACAACAGCCTTGCGACTGGTTAAAGAGAAGCCATTTCAGATTATAGCAAGAGCGTGAAATGCTCCAGGAGTGTGGACTCCAGGGGGCAACCACACTCAGAGATGGCTTGGAATGTCTGAACCTATTGAAGGGAGTTTAACAACTTAGTCTGAGATTTTGGGTAATGATTTAATACATGAATAAGTACATGAAAAACCAAGCAAACAGAAAAACAAAGCAATTGTTAATACTAAGAAAAACAAAACACTTAAAAATGGAAACAAAACCAAATTAGTACCATATTATAGTCATCTGCAAGTGTTGGTGCTTGCTTGTAAAGAAGAACAACAAGGGAAGGGAAGAGGGGTGCCTGGGAGGCTCAGTTGGTTAAATGACTGCCTTTGGTCTCAGGGTCCTGGGATGGTGCCTCACATCAGGCTCTCTGCTCAGCGAAGAGTCTGCTTCTCCCTCTCTTTCTCTCTCTCTCTCTCAAATAAATAAAATCTTAAAAAACAACAACAACAGGGCGCCTGGGTGGCTCAGTGGGTTAAGCCTCTGCCTTCGGCTCAGGTCATGATCCCAGGGTCCTGGGATCGAGCCCCGAATCGGGCTCCCTGCTCAGCGGGGAGCCTGCTTCCTCCTCTCTCTCTCTGCCTGCCTCTCTGCCTACTTGTGATCTCTGTTTGTCAAATAAATAAATAAAATCTTTAAACAACAACAACAACAAGGGAAGGGAGAGTTGAGAGAGACCTAAATCTTTATCTTCTGTGGTGGAGATAAAGAGAAAATGTTTATGATTGAAAATCAAGAAATAGTAGAATAAACATGCTCTTGAGATATATGGCAGTAAATGCTAGAAAAAATAAATAGCTAAAGAAGTTAAAAAGAGATTACCCTAGTGTTGGGTATTAGATGAGAAAGATTAGGGTAATTTTTCATTGAAGTTGATTAATTAATTCAATTAATTTCATTAAGTTTTCATTAAATTTATAACATTTAATTTTACTCTAAAAATAAACACATATATTTTGTGATGAAAAAGTGAAATTTAAAAAGTATATTGTGTGAGAAAAAGAACTAAAAGACATACACCAAAATGTTTACGGTGGTTATTTATGAAAACCTCACAGAATTTTTATTTACTTTTTTTTTTTTTTTGGCATATTCTAAGTTTTCTTCCTCCAACAATTGTTACTTTTGCCATTAGCAAAATAATAAATAAACACACAGGGGTTCCTGGGCAGCTCAGCCTGCTAAGCATCTGCCTTTGCTCAGGTCATGACCTCAAGGTCCTGGGATCACGCCCCACAACAGGCTCCCTGTTGGGTGGGAGGAAAATTAAAAAAAAAATTTTTTTAAATAAAAATAAATAAAATGTTTTTAAAAAATGATTTAGCCTCAGAAAGCAACAGACACTGGTAAATCAAAACGGTATCGGGGAACCAGGCTGGCTCACTTGGAAGAGCATGCAGCTCTTGATCTTAGGGTTGTGAGTTTGAGTCCCACATTAGGGATAGAGATTACTTAAATAAATTAATTAATACTTAAAAAAACCTGTTTATATCAATGGAGGAAGACATTAGCCTGGGTTTGGTCAGAGGGTGTTAGGTAACACTTGCCAGTGAAACACGGCCATTTCCGTGAAGGAAGGACCCTGGGGGACCATGAGCAGAGTAGCTGTACTCGCTTCCTTACTCAGCTGATGCTGTCTCTGCAGAGTCTGGCCCAGGGGTCAGAGGACCTAGTCTTATCTCTGCTGGGGCAGCATGGCTCTAAGGAGAATATGCAGGGATGGGAGAGATGGAAGGGAAGCAGCAGGAGGTAGAGGGGGAAGAACACATCAGGCGTTCCAGGGGCAAGTGCTGAAAGGTTAAGGTGAAGTATTTTCTCATTCAATTAGTGGGGCATCATCTAGCTGCACAACACTCTGGGCAATGGGCCCAGGAGCCCTAGCAGCTGCTCCTTGCAAGTCCAACAGCCTACCCACAGGGCAGCATGATTTCCTGTGGGAACATTTCCTGCTTCAGGAGCGGGGCTTGACCCCAATCCAAAAGTGGCATTTTGTTGGCCCCTGAATCCCTGGGTCATTGGCAAATGGTAAATAATTTGGGTTTGCCTAATCTAGACCAGTGTATTTATTCCCCCGTGGCTTGGTGATCACTTTTTGTTCCTTTAGTTCTCAGTATCCCTGTGATTTAAGCTCCTGCAATTTGCAAGATCAAAAAGCAAGATAATTTCTTTCCTGGGTCTCCTGACACCATCGAAACTCTGGACATCATTTAACTTTTGCACTTAATTTACTCTATGGCCTTGCTGTTGCTGTGTTTTGAGGGAGGTAACTGATCCATACTGAGAGGAAATAATGTTTAACATACACTGGAGAATTATTTCTACTGTAGTGCCAATACTGTGCTACATGAGTCTCTAGTTCCTGGGCTCTAGCACAGAAAGAGGCATGAGTTACCGAGTATGGAACCATCACTAGGTCTAATAAACAGGGCTGGCCTTGGAAGGTCTGCCATATATGCTACCAGCAGTTACAGAGGCAACGTGCTGTCCCTGGTATTTGCTGTGCACTCACTCTCTGCTCTGCCTCCATGCCACCATTTCTGCAAACTGCTATGCAGATCCCGAAAGAAGGGCCAAGATGTCTGGTGAAATATGGCCAAGAGCAATGAGGCTCGAGGGGTGAGCAGGGCCAGACAGGGGCTTCATCCCAAAGACAGCGAGATTTAGCTCATAATCTGAAAGACAAGGGGAGACTGTTTTTTAGTATTAAACTGGAGAATAACAGGATCAAAATCTTTTGTAAAAATCACTCTAGATTAGACTCAGGGACTGTTGCTAGAGAATGGCCAGTTCATTCCGATGACAGACAATGATGGGGGGTGGAGACAACTGGGGGCCAAAGGTTTGAATAATCACTCGAAATAAACACTAACTGTAATTTTTACAGGGATTGTAGAGGTAGGTATTATTTCCACTTTACAGTTGAAAAAAAATATGTGTCCCAGAGAAGTAAAGTCCCTTGCCCAGAGAAATAGTGCTGGTGAATGACAGAGCGGGGAGTTAGACTCAGCTCATTTCCATGGGCTTTTCAGTGTACCACTCTACCTTGTAAAAATTGAGGGGGAAAGAGAAGGAACTAAATATTGAGACCCACTTTCATCCCTTGACGAAGCCGTAAATTCTTTTCTACCCCTTGTCTAATTTTGGTTCCTGATATAGTTTTGCAAATCCATTTATAGCTTGACAAACCTATTTTATACACTTATTTTTAAAGTATGAGTTATCTCTGAGAAGTTGGTCTAACACCTCTTAGATGCCATTGAACAGTTAGAAGCTATTTTAAAAATCAATATGTTTGGTGTGTGAACAACTAATAGAATAATTCTGGATGGCTTTTGATTCTTTGTGAATACTTTCTGAATACACTATTATTTCTTCTATCTTTAAGCTGCCAGCGCAAATACAGTTAGAACTTTGGCTGGATCTCACTTCCTTGTTTCACATTAGAAACAATTATTTTCCTTCCCACTTTGGTCAAGTTACAAAAATCTTTTCTCAATTTACACAATAATTGGGCACTCAGCATTGAGAAATTATGGTGAAATACTGAACTGACTTTTCCAATGTGTGATAAAATCTAGTCTTATTTGCAAAGACATGTTCCCATTTTGATTTCTGCTTTCCAGAAGAGCATTCCGATTTCATTTCTTTATAATCTTTGGGGTTAAGATTCTGTGTGATTTTTCATTTGTGCCAATGCCATTAAAATTTCTTTCACTGGACTAGAAACCAATGATTTCAACCTGTAAATTAGCTCTGTAAAATCACAAAACATTGGAGAAGGAGAAAAAAATTGTTGCAAATAGGAGAATGAGGTCACCTACTTGGGTTGTAGTTTCCTCACCTCTTGACAAACTAACATTTTATTGCTACCTTTAGCAAGCAAATAAGGTAATATGCTTAACAAATTGACAATAATTTATGTGTATACATGTAATGGAAGATAATGCAATTCTTTCTTCCCTTTGGCATCACTCCAAGGTGTCTTGGATGCAGCCATACGACCTTTTCATCCCTCCATTCCCACCCCCAGGTCAGCTGCCTCCCCCAGGTAGCTGGTTGCTTGCATGAAAACAGTCTGTTTCCAACCCAGTCAAGTAGGAACTGCTCACAAACATAGTGCCATTTACACACGGGTCTCACAATGACCTGACGAGTGAAAAGATAATGAGGGCTATATTAGTGTCTTATGTATTGATTTTGGAAAATAGTTTCCTTGACTGCTGAGTCAAAATAATTTGCAATTAAAGAGTAACTTAGTAAATGTTACAAAAAATGTTAGAAATGTTATAAAAATATAGGATGGTAAACTCTAACCTGCTTTAAAAAACGAGTAAGGGGTGCCTGGGTGGCTCAGCCGGTTAAGCATCTGGCTCTTGATTTCAGCTCCGGTCATGATCTCCAGGTCATGGGATTGAGCCCCCACATCAGCTCCATGTTGAGCATGGAGCATGTTTGAGATTCTCTCTCCTCCCTTTGCTCCTCCACCCGCCTGCTTATGCATGCGTGCGTGCTCCCTCTCTTTTTGAAAAAGAGAAAGAAAAAGAAGAAAAAGTAAATGTTTTAACATCTAGGAACTTAAGATATTTTAAGTTTCCTCATATAAGTACACTACCTTCTAAAATAAAAAAGTTGACATACACTTACATACGCGACTACTAATTTTTGTGAAAATACAATGGAAATAAACCTAAATATAGAGAAACTGCACTTAAAATATCTTTCTTATGTAAGAAATGAAATCAATGTGGGACACCTGGGTGGCTCAGTTGGTTAAGCATCTGCCTTTGACTCAGGTCATGATCCCAGGATCCTGGATCAAGTCCCACATAGGGGGGGTCTTTGCTTAGCGTGGAGCCTGCTTCTCCCTCTACCTGCCACTCCCCCTGCTTGTGTTCGATCTCTCCCTCTCCCTCTCTGGCAAATAAATGAACAAAATCTAAAAAAAGGAAAGAAAAGGAAAGAAAAGAAAAGAAAAGAAAAGAAAAGAAAAGAAAAGAAAAGAGATATCAATGCAAGTTACACTGTGCACTGCAGTGTATGAGATCTAATATAGACCTAAATGTCATTCTGGGACTACTGACAAGCCTTTCTCAGTAGTCTCCTTAACCTCCAGATTCTCTCCTCTCCAACCCACTCTGCACCCAGAACATGTCAGCCTTGAACTCAGAAGACTTGGTGTTTGTAACATACACTTGTCAATCTTATGTTATCTATGACTTTGTTGTGGTTTACTGTCAAATTGTCTATATATTCACCATCATGAACTCTTTAAGAGCTTACTCACCTGACAAGGCTTCTCCTCTGCCTTTTCAGTGGAAAGCACACTTATATGTACAATATAGACATTCAACACGATTGATAAATTCACTGTGTAAAAAGTGCATTCCACCTACAATTAAGGTGTTACTCTCCTCTCTTGACCACATGTTAAAACAGGTTTCTGACATTACAAACCATGCAAGTAACACACACTTACAAATAAAAGCCAACCACAAACTATGAAAGGATGTTCTTCTTGAACATTCTAGAGAAGAATTAGAAAGGCTGGAATTTAAAAAAGAGGGATTTTTTTTTAATTGAAAGCTGGAATAAATTAGAAATAAGACCATATATTTGAGACACAGGATTCCTTATGTCAATGTAGGTAAAACAATTTTGAAGGTATGATTCAACACTTAAAGTTAGGGAAAAAGTCTCCACTTCACTTGCCAAAAAATTATATATTAGTAACTGAATTATGTAAGAAGTTCCTATGTAACATTTGAGGATAAAATTTAATAATTTGTCCTTCAATTAACTCAATAATTAATAAGGGTTGATTGAATATCTTCTATGTAAGAGGCACTGTATCATGCTGAGGCTAGCAGGTTGATTGTTTTCTTCTACAGGACATGAAAATCAACAATTACAATCCAATATAATAGTTGCTTTTTAAAAAATATTTTATTTATTTATTTGTCAGAGAGACAGAGCATAAGCAGAGGGAGTGGCAGGCAGAGGAAGAAGGAGGCTCCCCACCGAGCAAAGAGCCTGATGTAGGACTCGATCCCACAACCCCAGGATCATGAACTGAGCCCAAGGCAGACACTTAATCGACTGAGCCACCGAGGTGTCCTTATAATAGTTGCTCTAATGTTGGTCTGTACAAAGTACTGATGGAGTGTGGAGGGGACCTGAAGTCGGTGAGGTAGAGACAGTAATGGCTTTACAGCATTTCAGCTAAATAAGATTTAGAGGAAAAATAGGATTATGTTTGGTGGGCAGCTGGATTAGGAGACTTGTAAAATCTTTGTTTTAAGATTTTATTTATTTATTTGATAGAGCAAGAGAGCACAAGCAGGGGGAGCAGTAGAGAGATAGGGAGAAGCACACTCCACTCCGATGAGGGTTTTGATTCCAGGACCCTGAGATCATGACCTGAGCCAAAGGCAGACGTCTAATTGACTGAGCCACCCAGGCACCCCATGCTAGAAACTTTCAGTGCTCATTCATGTCAGGTTCTCTCTCCTTCAAGAAGAGGATCATATTTCCCCACTCTTGTAGTTAAGCAAAACTATGTAACTAATTCTATCAGTGAGCTATGGGAGGAAATGACATGTGTCACTTCTAAGCTGAAGCATTTAATTCCTAGTGCAAAACACTCCAGTACTTCTTATCTGCCTTGACAACTAGTGACACTTTATGTGTCAGAAGGTGTAGTTATCTGATGGCAGAAACTCGGTCAGCCTGGGTGCCTGAATGACTTTGTGGAGCAGAGCCATTTGCTGAACCATGCATGATAGGCATTATGACACAGACAAAAAAATAAATCATGTGTTAAGCCATTAAAGTTTTGGGATTGTTTTGTTATTTCAGCATTTCAGATAGAGGTAACACAGTTAAAAATAAAAGAAAGGAAGAATAGACAAATTGCCCATCCAAAAAACTTTGTGCCCTCCAGGAAGTGCCCTCCTTAAGTGTGGGCTGTGCATAGTGACTTCCTCCCAAAGAATGCAGCATAGAAGAAGTGGGAGGTGGGGGAGGTGACAGAGGATTAATTTCCCAGTGGAGAAATCTGACAAATGCTACTTCAGCCAGTGGATCGAGATTAATATCAACAGTGCTAAATTCCATTGATAGCATGCATCCTAGATATGATGTGAAAATGGTACATTCCATCTGCTGTCTTCCTCCCCAAAATACATAAACCTAGCCCAATCATGATAAAAACATCAGATAAGTCATTGCCAATTAAGGGTCATTCTATCAAATACCTGATCAGTACTCATCAAAACTGTCTAGGTCATCAAAAACAAGGAAAGTTTGAGAAATTATTATAGCCAAAAGGAACCAAAAGAGACATAACAACTATATGTAATGTAGTACCCCACATGGGATCCTGGAACAGAAAAAGGGACATTTGGTAAAAAATAAGGAAATCTGAATAAAGTATGAACTTTAGTTAATACAACTTATCACTCTTAGTTCATTAATTATAAAAAATGAATCATACTCTTGTAAGATGCTAGTAATAGGGGAAAGTGGGCATGGAGTATACTGAAACTATCTGTACTATCTTGTAGTTTTTACCTAAATCTTCAACTATTCTAATTTTTTTTTTTTTTTTTAATAAGAAGATGTAAGAGAGAGCATAGTGTGTTCTGGAAATTCCTTTTAAAGCCACTGGGTGGCTCAGTGGGTTAAGCCTCTGCCTTCGGCTCAGGTTGTGGTCTCAGGGTCCTGGGATCGAGACACACCTCAGGCTCTCTGCTCAGCGGGGAGCCTGCTCCCCCCACCCCCATGCCTGCCTCTCTGCCTACTTGTGATCTCTGTCAAATAAATAAATAAAATCTTAAAAAAAAAAATAAAGTGAGGGGGCACCTGGGTGGCTCAGTGGGTTAAAGCCTCTGCCTTCAGCTCAGGTCGTGATCCCAGGGTCCTGGGATCCAGCCCCACATCAGGTTCTCTGCTCAGCAGGGAGCCTGCTTCCTCCTCTCTCTCTCTCTCTCTCTGCCTGCCTCTCTGCCTACTTGTGATCTGTCAAATAAATAAATAAAAAATCTTTAAAAAAAAATAAAGTGAGGAGTGGAGATGAAGAGTTTGGGTAGGTAAGTAAAAGATCTTTCATGCTTTTCAAGGATTTGATTTTTAAATTGTATAGGCTGGGTGACTAATCTCTAGAAAATCTATGGATAGGTTTCAGGGCTATTACAAAACCTCTGAAATTTTATGAAATTATGTTGTCTATATGTATGTTCTCCTCAGAAGGCAGTCAAAAACTTTATTTATTATTTATTTGTTCTTAAGGGGAAAAGTACCTAAAATATGTTAATGATCATTGTTGAAGGTGATGTAGATACTCTGAAATATTCTGAGCAAGAAAAATGACACAATTATATTTTTTGCATAAAAATCATTTTTATGGTAGTACAGACTATAATGATGGTGTGTGCATGTTTGAAAAAAAGAAAGGCAGGAATAAAGGCAAGATGATAACAAAGACAGTGATCTTCAAAAACTTTTGATCGTGGTCCACTTTGCAAGAGAAAGAAATGATCCCATAACTTACCTTACCATACTGTTACCACTTTCCTGAGGAAAAAGAATGGAGTCATTAGGATGAAATGTCATTTTTTTAAAAAACCAAGTTTGGTGGAATGGTATATACATTTTCTTTAGCATTCAGGTTGTGAGTGTGCATTGTTAGTCCATAAAAATGAAGAAAAAAATTCAGTTTTTATCAATTCATACTCTTAGGGGGACCATGGACACCAAATCATTCTTTAAGAGACCACTGTTACAATCTTTAAGAGAAATAAGTGCCTAAGATAGAAGAAGGTAGGAGGTACAAAGAGGAGACGGCAGATGAGACATATCAAAGGCTCAGAATCAGCAGAATTTTTTGATTGCTTGATGGAAGTTACAAGGTAGAGTGGAAAAGCTAGCTTGACATTTTTGGTTTCTGGTGAACAGAATATGGGGAATGCATGATGGTGGATAAATCTGGAGGAGGATGGGGTAGGTGGGAGATGATGAGTCTAATTTTGAATATGTTGTGTTTGAGATCCCAAGGAGACATGCCTTGTAGGCAGCTGGATCCTGGGATATTTCAGTTCAATAGAGAGGGTCTTGGGCTGGAGCTATAAGTTCCTAACTTAGGAAAGTAAAACATTCATAATATAGTCTGATTTCTCTTTCATTTAAAATAATAAATAGGAGCTCCAATTAAATCGTTTTTATTATACCTCTATTGATATATAATTTACATTTAGCAAAGCTCACACATTTTAAGTATACAGCTGAAGGCATTTTTACATATTTCTGTGTAGCCAACACAGAGATCAACTTATAGGATAGACCTAGCAACCCAGAAGGTTCATTTATGTCTCTTTCTAATCAATATTTCTTCAAAGCTAGCCACTATTTAGATCTCTTAGTTTGTCCTTTTCTGAGCTTCATAAAAATGGAATCAGAGAGTATGTTTTCTTCATGTGTGGCTCACCTCGTTCCACCTCACAGTATGTCTTTGAGATTCATTCATGTGAGTCACTTTGTTGTGGTAGTTCATTTTCTCTGTGTAATATTACTTTGTATAAATATACCACAATTTGGCCCTCTTGCCACATCACCAGCTCCTCTTCACCTCTCCTCTCCTGGTGGAAGCCCTGGGCACCAGAGTGAGATATGGGGACCATGTTACAACACAAGCTCACAGCCCTTGAATACCACAACCCTGCTGGCTTCAACTGCAAAGATGAATGAGAATTTAGGAACTTTATTGTTTGGCTTGAAGACCAGAGAATCAGACACTACAAGATTGAAGACAGAGGTAATTTAAGAAATATCCACAACAGTGACTAGCTCAAGTTCTTTGAAGAGTATCTCAGAGATGTTAAACGAGACATCAGTTAACTGAGAGTTAACTGATGTTAACTCAAGATTCAAGATCATTGTCTCTGAGATTTGCAAGTTTCACTATTATATGTTGGTCTGTAAAAATACTGACCTATTTTTATTGATTTCAAGGAGGAGTTCTCTGTGCCTCCTCAATTTTGATGCCTGTTTCCTTCCCCAGATTAGGGATGTTCTCCTCTATAATTTGCTCCAATATACCTTTTGCCCCCCTCTCTCTTTCCTCCTTTTCTGGGATCCCAATTCTAATATCGTTTAGTTTTATGGTATCACTTATCTCTCAAATTCTCCCCTCTGTGTCCAATAGTTGTTTATCTCTCTTTTTCTCAGCTTCCTTATTTGCCATTGTTTGGTCTTCTATATCACTAATTCTCTCTTCTGCCTCATTTATCCTAGCAGTTAGAGCCTCCATTTTTTATTGCGTCTCATTAATAGTCTTTTTGATTTTGACTTGATTTTATTTTATTCTTTTATTTCTCCAGAAAGGGATTCCCTAGTGTCTTCTATGCCTTTTTCAAGCCCAGCTAGTATCTTTATAATCGTTATTCTGAACTCTAATTTTGACATCCTACTTATGTCCAGACTGATTAGGTCCCTGGCAGTCAGTACTGCATCTTGTTCTCTTTTTTAATGAGTTTATCTGTCTTGTCATTCTTGCAGAAAGTGGTCACTTTTCTATTTGTAGAGGTGCAGCTATTCTTTCCTTCACTCTCCAGTTGAGTTTGCAGGTGTTGAGAATGATTTGATAGCTATCTAGCTGAATTCGTTGGACCCGAAACAACTAAGGTCTCCTACTCCTCCACCATCTTGGATGAGAACCAAGATTCAAGATCAACAAGAAGCAACTGACAGGCTTCTTGGTTTAGCTGTTAGACTTGAATATGGAGATAATGTTGAAAAATACAAGGACTTGGTAACTAATAATACCGAAAAATGCTGACAATGCAGCTAAAACTGCAGAGCCATTGACCATTTGAATGTAAACAATCCCAATTTCAAGGTTGGTGTAATGGCTTTGGCTAACCTTCTCCAGATTCAGCTGTCATGATAATTACCTGGTAATGCTTAAGGCAAACCATGTTTTGATCCAGGAGCACCTGATCCGGGATGAAGGTGCTAAAGCAAATCAAACAAAAGAGGGCTTGCCTGTTGCTTGAGACAAACATATTCTTAGTTTTGACATAGGAGATGTAGTTCTTCATGAAGCTGCCTGAATACTGCAGTTGCTGCATAGAGAAGAGCTACTGACAAAAAATTCATGAAGCCATCCATGGTAGCTGTGCAGGCAATTATGGCTGATCCAAAGACAGACCACAGACAGAGGAAAGTTGGAAGATGAACGTTGAAAGATTTTAGTTTCTCACCTACTTAATATGACTGGGAACGCTGTATGCTTTAGCATGCATTTGGAAATCAAATGTCACATTTTCGAAGGAAGAATTCTAGAAAATTGGCAATATTCTCAGGATTTACCATCATTGTTTTTTGTTTTTGTTTTTTTTCATTAAGTTCAGGAGGGTGGGGAGATAATATACCACAACTTGTCCATTCTACTATTGGTGGGTTATTTTTTCAGTTTTGTGTAAATATGAATAAAGTTGCTATGCACATTCTTGTACATATTTTTGGTAGGCATATGCACTCAGTTCTCTTGAGTAGCATCCAAGAAAGGAAATTGTTGGGTCCAGCACAGCTGTTTGTTTAGCTTTAGTAAATTCTGTCAGTATTCCAAAATAGCTGTGCATACCCAGGCTACCTATCAGCAGTGATTAACGTTCCATTTCTCACACTCTTGATATTACCAGACCTTCTCATTGTAGTCTGTCTGGTGGGTAGGAAGTAGATCTCATTTTTTTGTCTTATTTTGTTTTCAGATTTACTTATTTATTTGAGAGAGAATGAGTGTGAATGGGGATAGTGGGAGAGGGAGAGGGAGAGGGAGAAGGAAAGAAGCAGACTCCCTACTGAGTGTGGAGCCCCATAGGGGGCTTGATTCCATGACCCTGAGATCATGACCTGAGCCAAAATCAAGAGCCAGATGCTCAACCGACTGAGCCACCCAGGGGTAGCCCCTCATTTTTTTTTAACATATTTTTTGAGGTATAACATACATAAAGTAAACTTCACATTTTTAATGTTCAAATTGTAATTTTGACATATGTATACACCTATGAAATAATCACCACAAAGGCAGTGAACATATCCATCATCTCCAAACATTTTCTGTGCCCCTTTGTAATTTCTTTTTCCTCATCCTCACCTTCCTTTTTCCAAGCAACCACTAATTTGTTGTCACTATACATTTGCATTTTCTGGAGTTTCAGATAAATAGAATCCCCACAATATGTGCTTTATGTTGTCTAAGTTCTTTAGGTCAACATAGCTATTTCAACATCCATCTTTATCATTGCATGTATCAATAGTGCATTATTTTGATTGCTGAGCACTGTTCCATCATATGGCTATATCGCAATTTGCTATTCCATTTATCTGTTGATGGACATTTGGGTTATTTCCAATTTTGGGTTATTACCAAAAAAAAGCTGTTATGAACATTCTTGTCTAGTCCTTGTATGAATATCTATTTTCTTTCTCTTGGTAAATTCCTAGGATTAGAAAGCCAGGAATAGGGACACCTGGGGGGCTCAGGTCATGATCCCAGGGTCCTGGGATCAAGCCCCACTTCGGGCTCTCTATTCAGCGGGGTGTCCGCTTCCCCCTCTCACTGTCTCTGCCTGCCTCTCTGCCTACTTGTGATCTCTGTCAAATAAATAAATAAAATCTTAAAAAAAAAAAGCTGGGATTACATGGTAATTGTATGTTTTACCTTTTTCTTTTTTTAAAAGATTTTATTTATTTATTTGTCAGAGAGAGAGAGAGAGAGTGAGCACAGGCAGACAGAGTGGCAGGCAGAGTGGTAGGCAGAGGCAGAGAGAGAAGTAGGCTCCCTGCTGAGCAAGGAACCTGATATGGGACTCTATTCCAGGACACTGGGATCATGACCTGAGCGGAAGGGAGCCACTCAACCAACTGAGCCACCCAGGCATCCCAACCTTTTTCTTTTTTAAAGATGTATTTATTTTTAGTTGAGAGAGAAAGCAGGGGAAGGGGCAGAGGGAGAGGGTGGGAAAAGAATCTTCAAACAGGGCATCTGGGTGGCTCAGTGGGTTAAGCCTCTGTCTTTGGCTCAGGTCATGATCCCAGGGTCCTGGGATTGAGACCTGCATTGGGCTCTCTGCTCAGCAGGGAGCCTGCTTCTCCCACCCCTCACCTGCCCCATTGTCTACTTGTGATCTCTGTCTGTCAAATAAATAAATAAATCTTTAAGAAAAAAAAAAAAAAAGAATCTTCAAACAGACTTCCTGCTGAGCATGGGGCCTGATGCACAGCTTGATCCTAGGATCCTGAAATTATGACCTGAGCTGAAATCAAGAGTCCAACACTTAACCTACTGAGACACCCACGTGGCCCTTTGTTTAACTTTTAAAGATACTGCCAAACTGTTTTCCAAAACAGTTTTAACACTTTAAATTCCCACTGCTAGCATGCTTACCAATACATGGTATGGTCAATCTTCTCAATTTTAGCCATTCTAATAGGTATGTGGTAGTATCTCAGTTTGCTTTTAATTTGCATTTCCCTAATGACTAGTGAGATAGAATATTTTTTCTTGTGATCATTTGCCATCTTTAGTACATGTTCTTTGGTAGTGTCTGCTGAATTCTTTTGCACCTTTTAAAAAATGGGTTGTTTTCTTATTGCTGAGTTTTGAGCATTCTTTATATACTCTATATACAAGTCCTTTATCAGATATTTGCTTTGTAAATATTATCTCCACATCTGAGATCTGTGGTTTGTCTTTTAGTTTCCTAATATGGTCCTTTGAAGAACAGCTTTTTAAAATTTTGATGAAGTCCAATTTATCAATTTTTTTTATGGATTGTGCTTTTGATCTTATATCTAAGGTCCAAGATTTTCTTTTGTTTTCTTCTAGACAGTTTTAGGTTTCACATTTAGATCTATGATCCATTTTGGGATGATTTTTATATACGGTGATATGGCACAATGTATGAACCTAAACTGATTTTCTTTTTTACATAGGTACCCCCCCAGAGATAAAACTATAATTCAAAAAATAAATTTCTTTCTGGGTGGTCATGGCCACTGAGGACCATTTCCAGATGCATCTCTTCTCTGTCAGGCTACTGGAAATTAATTTGATCTGTAGCTGAACTGTGCCTGGCTGTGTTATGGTTTTCATGTGATTCAGCTCATCACTGGCTTCAAATTTATAAGAGTGAGATCAGGACTTTATTTACAGCAGAGCCTGGGACCTGAAAGCTAACAAGATCCTAAAGAACAACCTGGGCTTCATAACCATGTCATCAGTTTTTAGCACTATAGGGTTATCTCTGCCAGTAGGTTTCTTTGTTCTTCAGTCTAGCTTCCTTCTGTGCTTAGAGATCTCCTTCAGTCTTACTGCCCATCCTCTGGCCTTTGGAGGGAAACTGTTCTTCTCTCCATAAAGGTCCAGAATGCCCATGGGGGTTTCTCCCAGCCCACCTGCTAAGTTTTCAGGCTTTGATAGTTGGAAGTCTGGAGTACTTGTGAGGACTCCTGACACATCTCCAGATTTTCATAGTTGGACACTGGAGTATAGGCTTTTTTTTTTTAAAGATTTTATTTATTTATTTGACGGTCAGAGATCACAAGTAACCAGAGAGGCAGGCAGAGAGAGAGGAGGAAGCAGGCTCTCTGCGGAGCAGAGAGCCCAATGTGGGGCTCGATCCCAGGACCTTGGGATCATGACCTGAGCCGAAGGCAGAGGCTTTAACCCACTGAGCCACCCAGGCGCCCCTGGAGTATAGGCTTTATGAGTGCTTGTCTCTCTCTTTCATAGTCCCTCCTTTGTCATCCCCATTCTAACCTCAGCAGCTTCTGAAGATGGTTCACTTTTCTTTGGGTGATCTAGGACTTTTTTCTCATAGCCACAATTGGTGCACCTTGCCTGAGTAAGGCTTAGCGCCCTACTAAGAAGAAGCCCTTCTAGACCATGTTGGAGGGCAAGAGCTGGGAATAACAGTAGTCTGTCAGGGGCCAAATTGTTAAGGGATAGACATCCCTATTCTGGAGCTGGAAGAAAGGGAGTCCTAGTCTGAAGTCCCATAGGATGTCAGTCACGGGTCACTATGCATCAGCATCCCAGCAATAGAGAAGACAGGCAGAAAATCTATTCCCCTTGACTAAGCTGCCCATATGTTTCAGCAACAACTGCTCTCCATACTGGTGAAAGGGACAACCTGTTAGCCTCCCCTCCAGAAGGACTAAGGCTTAGCAATAGCTATGATGAACAGGTTATTTTCTTGAGTTGTCTGGGTTGTCCAACTTCAGGAGGAAGTAGGGGTAAACAGGATAGATACTCCAGAGTGAATAAGTGTCCTTGGTCTCCTTAAACATAAAAGAAGAAGATGTTTATAGAAGACAGCAACATAATTTTCTGTCAAAGTGACCAAGTAGAACCTTAACTGGTAAAGCTCCGCTCAATGTCAAGGGTGCTTTCCTAAGGTGCTAAGACAGGATACCATTCAGAATATCGAATTATGAAACCCAGGTACTTGATAAATATTTTTTCTTTTCAACCTCACCTTACCATGAAGAGTTTGGCCATGGCTGAATTAGCACCAACAGAGTACATATTTGTCCAAGTAACCTCTCCAAAAGAAAGATTAAGAAACTGCACCCATCTGTATGATCCTGGCCAGTTATCCATCCTCTCTGAAGCTCAATTTCTTCCTGTATACACTAGAAGTACTAACGTTTGCTTTGTACTTTGTTAACTCATACCAGGAAGATTATGGCAAAGTTTAAACAGTCAAGAAGTGACAACTCCTTCTCTTCCCCACTCCAGCTCCCTCTCTTCTACAAACTATAAATATAAGTTATTATAAAATAACCAGAACAATTACACTGACATAAACTGAGCACATACCGTGAGTTACAGACTATTCTAAGTACTTATGTGTCTGATCTCATGAGTCTATGAATTTAATAACCTCTTGAGAAAAATTCCAGACTTTGAGTATATTATATGCCATGGAATTTACATATAACACTCTCCTGACCATCTGAATAAACCACAAATCCAAATAAACATGAATGAGATGAAAAGATTTTTATCACAGTTGACTCAATCTGATACTAGAATAAGAATGAGAGAAATCAGAGAAAATTTGTTACCCTCATGGCATCTATTTATTAAGTAATTTTAGAAATTTTTGAGGAAAAAAAAACAATAAGAAGATACAGCTGAAAACATAGCTGTTAAAAATTGATCATCATAAACGAGATTGGTATGGTATTGAAGAAGAGATAGACGCATAGATCAAGAACAGACTAGAGAACCAGAAACAGAAAGCAAATATACTCAGTTAATTTTTGACCAAGGAACAAAAGCAGTTCAACAGAGAAGGCATAGCCTTTTCAATAAGTGGTGTCAGAGTAATCAGACATCCATTAGCCAAAATAAATAAATAAGTAAATTTTAAAAAGAACACAACCCAAACCTCACACCTTATGCAAAAGCACACTCAAAGTGGATCACGAGCTAAATGTATAACTGGGAAACTCGTAGAAGAGAATATACAAGAAAATCTTTGAGACCTAGGACTAGGTAAAGAGTTCTTAGACTTAACACCAAAAGTGTAATTCGTAAGAGGAAAAATAGATGAATTGGACCTCATCAAAATAAAAACCTTTTCCTATCCCAAAGATCCCATTAAAAGGATGAAACGACAAATGAGAGACTGGGAGAAAATATTTGCAGATCATCTGCCACACAAAAGCTTTTTATCTAGAATATATTAAAAAAACCCTTCAAAATTCAACATCAAAAAATAATCCAATTAGAAAACTGGATATTGATACAGAAAAGACATTCATAGACATTTCACCAAAGAAAATGTACAGGTGGCAAATATACACATGAAAAGATTTTTTGACATTATTAGCCATTACAGAAATACACATTAAAACTACAATGAGATATGATTATATACATATAAGAATGGCAAAACTGGGGACATCTAGGTGGCTCAGTTGGTTGAGCATCTACCTTTGGCTCAGGTCATGATCCCAAGATCCTGCAACTGAGTCCGACATTGGGCTCCCTGTTCAGCGGGGAGCACATTTCTTCCTCTGCCTCTGCTCCCCACACCCACCCCTGCTGTGCTCTCTCTGTCTCTCAAAATAAATAGATAAAATCTTTTAAAAAATAATAAACTTTAAAAAAAGAATGGCAAAGCCCAAAAATAGTAATAATAGCAAATGCTGAAAAGGATGCAGAGAAACTCATTCACTTATACATTGCTTGTGGGAATATGAAATGTAACACCTATTTTGGAATATAGCCCAGCAATTCCTATCAAAATTAAAAATGGGTTTATCATACAATCCAGCAATCCACTCTTGGTATTTATCCCAGAGAAATGTCTTATTTCCACATTAGAACTTGTACATGAATGTTCATAGCAGCTTTATTCCTAATAGCAAAATCTGTGAGCTACCCAAATTTCTTTTCTAGGATGAATGGTTAAACAAGTTGTGGCATGTCTTACCCTATGGAACACTACTCAGTAATAAAAAAGGAGCAAATTATTGATACACACAACATAAGCTTGAAGGAACTTCAAGGAAATTATGCTGAATGAAAAGAGTCCATCTAAAAAGGATACATACTGGATGATCTCACTTATTGAAGGTTGGTGAAATAACCTAATAGTAGAGATGCAGAATAGAGTAGTAGTTGTCAAGGGTTTGAGATGGTAGGGAAGAGAGGGGTGTGGCTATAATGTGGTGACAGGAAAGGAGTCTTGTGGTGATGGGTACAGTTGAAAATCAGGGTTGTGGTGGTGACTGTCCAAGGGTCCTATGTGAGAAAACAGCATCGTGTTATACGCAATTAATGAACTGCTGAACACTACATCAAAATTAATGATGTATTATGTGTTGGCTAATTGAACATAATAAAAAAAATTCTTTCTGGAGTTAACAAAAAAAAAAAAAAAAAGAAAGAACTTAGCATCAGGCCGCACCCACAAACACAAGTACATGTATAACTGGTGAAATTTAAATAAGTTCTACAGATGGTATGAGTTTCAACAGCTTTGATGTCAGTGTTGTACTGTAGTTGTGCAAAGTGTGAACACTGGAGGAAGCTAGAGGACAAGTGCATGAAATTCGTCTGTTCCTTTGCATAGAGTTCCTCTGTATGTTCTTTGCAAACCCCTATTCATTTATAATTATCTCAAAATAAGGAGCTTTTTAAAAGCTACTATGAACCTTTAAAATACATGTAATTTATTTCTGATAAATAGGTTTGCAAGATATACTGAAAAGAGTTTTATATCTGTTAAATTTTCCTGAAATTAAAACCCACTTCCTTCTCTTCTTTCCATTGAAAATCTCTCAACAGAATTATTTTGACAATTTAGAAGCTGGTATGGATAAAACAGGCCAGTGAGAAGTATACTTCTGTGGTTTCCAGGTGTCCATAAATGGGCTGGACATTTTCTCATTTAGGAAAAAGAAAACAACAAGCTGGACATGAAGATGTAACTTTTATCTTTAAAGTTTTTCCTGTGCATAGTGCAGGTTGCTTGGACCTCAATATTGTTTCCATGCTTTATTTATTCTTTATTATTTTTTAACATTCCATTTATTTATTTGACAGAAAGAGAGTGCAGGAGCAGGAGGGAGAGGCAGAGGGAGAAACAGACTCCCTGCTAAGTGCCAAGTCTACCATGGGCTTGATCCGAGGACTTTGAGATCATGACCAGAGCCGAAGTCAGACACTTAACTAACTGACTGAGTCACCCAGGCATCCCTATTTTATTTTATGACAGTAAAAAAAACAACAGAGATGTTGCAAAAACATGATAGAATTGTCTTTAAAAAAGGAAGTTCTCTGCCTGCAAATCAAAGTATTATAATAAAAATGTTAATATTAATCAATATTATTACTATATTATTAATATATTAGTATTACACCCATTAATATTATTTTTTGGAAAGCAGATAAACTAATTCCAAGGTTCATACAGAAAAAATGAGCGGTGGTTTTTAAAATATATCTACAAATTCTTTAAGAAGTGGAGCTTAACTCCCGTCCTTGACAGACTTCTAGTGACCACGACAAAGTGACAGTGTGTCGTTTCTGAGACTGTCATTAATGCTATGTGGCCTCCTTCTTGCTTTTATTTTTTTTTAACATCACTTGCCCAGGAGGAAATCAACCACAACACTGTAAGGATGCTCAAAAAGGTCTATGGAGAGGTCTGTGTAGTGAAAAACTGTGAAGTCTTTTGCCAAAGCCCACTTGGAAGTAAATCCTTCGGCCCCCATCAAGCCTTCAGATGACTCCAGCCTCAGCTGACATCCTGACCACAACCTCACAAGAGATATTGCTCCAGAAGAACCCAGCTAAGCTGCCTTGAAGGTCCTCACCCACAAAAATGGGGCAATTAGTAGCTGTTTACCACTGAAGTCACTAAATTTGGGGGTAATCTGTTATACAACAATAGGTAACTAACCTGAAGAATAAGTAATAATAGTCATGAAATCTTAAAAACAAAGAATAATAAAAGGGAATTAACCTAATCATATAGTAAAACATATTCTAAAGCTTCATTAATTAGCACAGTATGTTACCAGCATATGAATGGGCATACAGATCAAAGAATTACAATATAAAGTTTATAAATACATACATTCATGTGAAAATGGAGTATATGGTAAAGGCAACGTTTCAAATTGATAGGAGGAAAGATGGCAACTGAAGAGCCATCTGGAAAAATAAGCTGGATCCATACTTTACAGTTTATAATAAAACTGAGTTATGGACAGATCAAATACTTAAATATTAAATATGAAGAAAGGATTAAGATAAATTATGGAGAATAAAAAACACTTCTGAGTGGAGATTCAAAAACCTTAAAAGAAAAGAGTGAAAAATTTGATCATACACACACTTTCTGCATGGCAAAAACATTGGGGACAAAGACAAAAGACAAACTGGAAAAATATTTGCTGTTCATACCCCAAATAAAGCACTTAACCTCCTAATTTATAAAGAGATTTTATGAATCAATAAGAAAAAGACTAACAACCCAATAAAAAATGAGTAACAAAAAATCATCAAAAAATGAAATATACATGGCTTTTAAACTTTGAAAAGATCCTTAATGACACTCAATACAAGAAACGTGAATTAAAACTAAAGAATGATACCACTTTTAATCACATTGTCATAGACAAAAAATCTTGATAAGACCCTATATTGGCAATGGTGTGGAGAAATGGACCCTCCTGTGCATTACTAGGGGGAAGAGTGAATTGATACAATCTCCGTAGGATAATTTTGGCAATTTTGTTATTTGTTCAAACTGTAAATATACTCTAGAGAGACTGGAACCTCCACCCACTGCTGGTAGGAATATAAAATGGTGTAATCATTTTGGAAAATAGTCTAGCAGTTCCTTAAGGTTAAACCTAGAGTTACCTTATGACCCAGAAATTCAACTCTCAGGTTTCATTTCAGGAGAAATGAAAACACACGTTCACACAGAAACTTGTACACAAATGTTCATAGCAGCATCATTTGTAATAGGCAAAAACTGGAAACAATTCAAATGCCCATCAATTGATGCATTTTATTTTATTTTAAAGATTTTTTAAATTTATTTGACGGAGAGAGAGGAGAAGCAGAGGAAGGAGCAGGAGAGGGAGAGGGAGAAGTAGGCTCCCCTCTGAGCTTCCTAGCCTGATGCAGGACTTGATCCCAGGACTCCGGGATCATGACCTGAGCCGAAGGCAGATGCTAACTGACTGAGCCACCCAGGTGCCCCAGTTGATGCATTTTAAATCAGTGTATATATGGAATATTAATTGTGTCTCAGTAAAGCTGTTACTTTTTTTTTTTTGAAGTAGGCAAAGAGAAAGACTTGCCACATATGGAAGGACAAAAGATGATGTCAAAATTATTGTCAAACACAATACAAACAATGAAGACATTGGAACAACATATTTCAACTCCTAAAAGTCAAAAATCGTCAATCTAGTATTCTAAATACAGAAATATATCTTTCAAAAATGAATGTGAAACATCACACTTCTAAATAATACTTGAGTCAGAAAAGAAGTCTCAAGAGAAATTTAAAAACAGTTTGAACTAAACAAAAATAAGAAATACACGGGCACCAGGGTGGCTTAGTTGGTTAGTCTGCCCTCAGCTCAGGTCATGATCCCAGGGTCCTGGGATGGAGTCCCTGGATTAGGCTCCCCGATCAGTAGGGAGTCTGCTTCTCCCTCTGCCTGCTGTCCCTTTCCCCTGCTGTGCTCTCTCTGACAAATAAATAAAATCTTTTAAGATTTTTTTTAAAAAGGAAAAAAATAGCTTATCAAAATTTATGGAATGTAGTGAAAACAGTGCTTAGAGAAAAATTTATGGCATTAAGCACATATATTAGGAGGGAGTATCTAATATAAAATATCTAAGCTCCCACCTTAGGAAACTAGAGAAAGAACAATTTAAGCCTGAAGTAAGCAGAGGGAAAAATACATAAATTAGAGCAGAAATCAATGGAATTGAAAACAAGGATACAATAGAGAAAATCAACAAAACCAAAATCAGGTTCTTTGAAAATGTCAATAAAATTGATAAACTTCTAGACTAACGAAGTAAAAGAGCAAGAAGACACAAATAACTAAATTCTGATACATGTGCTGATTAGTATAAGTACTGATACAAGAGTGAGCCTTGAAAACATTATGATAAGTAAAGAAACAAGTCACATGGGACGCCTGGGTAGCTCAGTCGGTTAAGCAGCTGCCTTCAGCTCAGGTCCAGATCCCAGTGCCCTGGGATCAAGTCCCACATCTGGCTCCTTGCTCGGCAGGGAGCCTGTTTCTCCTTCTGTCTCTGCCTGCCTCTCTGCCTGCCTGTGCGGGAGCTCTCTCTCTCTCTCTGACAAATAAATAAATAAAATCTTAAAAAAAAAAAAAAAAAAAGAAGCAAGTCACAGAACTGCATATTATATGATTCCATATCAAGTGTCCAGACCAGAGAAATATATTGAGAGATAGAAAGTAGATCAGTGGTTGTGTAGGTATGGGCAGGGAGAGATGTTAACAGATAGGTAGGTGATAGCTAGAAGGTATCTGGTTTCTTTCTTAGATGATGAAAATGTCCTGAAATCAGCTTTGGTGATGGATATACTTACCTGTGAATATATGAAAAACCACTGAGCATACACTTTAAAGGAGTAAATTTTAGTGTGAACTATATCCAATAAAACTGTCTTTTAAAAAAAAAAGCAAGGTGCAAAACATTATATGTAGCAGGTTAATATTTGTGTAAGAAAAGATGGGGGGGGTGACCAAATATTCAGCACAAAATGCTTACCTATGTGTAATATTTCAGGAAGGACTCAGGAAACTGAATATTCTTTTTGTCTGCGATAGAGAACTAATATCTGAGGCACACATTTCGAAGAAACTTTACATTGTATTATTCTTTTGCACTTTTTGACTTTAGTACCATGTACAATTTTTTGGGTTTTTTTGACAGACAGAGATCACGAGTAGGCAGAGAGGCAGGCAGAGAGAGAGAGAGAGACGGGAAAGCAGGCTTCCCGCCAAGCAGAGAGCCTGATGTGGGGCTCAATCCCAGGACCCCGGGATCATGACCTGAGCCGAAGGCAGAGGCTTTAACCCACTGAGCCACCCAGGCGCCCCCATGTACAGTTTTAATAGGCAGATTTACTAAAAGTTAATGAAGTTTAAACTTTGGGACCCCTCATTTACCTGGGCCCTTCATAAGGCCCTAGGAGGGACTCTAATAATATGTTTACATGGTCGTATGTTTTTGTAAAATTTGCAAAAAATGAGACATGTTAACTTCAAACAGTTAATCCTGCTGGTTCTTTCCACTCCAAATTCCCCTCCTTTCACTTCCCCTTTTATGTGATGTGTGGGGGAGGGAGAAGCAGGAATCTAGCTGTAAACATTTTGGGAATGTTGTTAAGGGAAAGTAGACTCAAGAGATACTTGTAGCTGGATTCTGTGGATAACCCTCACTTCCTGCAGTTAGATTATTGCTAGTTGATCTGGTGTTGGAAGTGACTTCCAGATATACTCTTATCATCCACTGCACCAGTGCATCTGGCAATGCAATAAGAAGGTGCAGGGATGGAAGTTATATTGCACAATGCACATGTCCTACCACACATGGCACCATAAGTATATGGGTAAGAGAAACAAGGTTTGAAACCAATAGTCACAAGACCATCTGGGAAATTTTTTCCCAGAGGTCAGAATACAGTTGTAACCAGAGGATTAGTCACATGCATGTCAAAATAGAAGCTCTTTGCTGTCAGAAATGGACCTAATGCTGCCAATATCATTCGTTATTTAAAATTTTTTTAGGGGGGCGCCTGGGTGGCTCAGTGGGTTAAAGCCTCTGCCTTCGGCTCAGGTCATGATCTCAGAGTCCTGGGATCGAGCCCCACATCGGGCTCTCTGCTCAGCGGGGAGCCTGCTTCCTCCTCTCTCTGCCTGCCTCTCTGCCTACTTGTAATCTCTGTCTGTCAAATAAATAAATAAATAAAATTTTTAAAAAAATTAATTAAAATTTTTTTAGAAAGTGATTTCTAGCCCTGGCGTCAAACTCTATAGTTGTTGCACCTGCAAAAGTTTAGATACATTTGCCTAAATATTTTCATATCACTCATAAATCGTTTCATTATATCTTTTTTATTTTAAAGTAATATATTCCCAAAAAAGCCATTCTGATTCCACGTTTGAGCTCACATTGGTATTGGTCCTCACACCGTCTTTCACCACTTCCATCCCCCAAATAGCTCATATCATAGATATCTGCTACAGTAAATGTTTGCTAGTAAAAACTAAAGTTTTAATATTGTGGCACAGGAGTGTCAAAATATTTGTAACAACATCTTGGTTTATTCCAGGCAAAGGAAGCAGCACGATGTAAATACACGGAGACTTTAAACAGCTCAATTCATTTAGTGAAATGCCAGTAGTTTACGTGGCTAGAGGGTAGGATGCAAAGGGGGCACAGGCAGAGAAGGTACTGAAATATAGGGGGGGTCAGACGATAAAGGGTTGGGCTAAGGAGTATCTGTTTTATCCTATAATATCCTTAATTTTACATGAGCATCAGGAGTTTCATGAGCCCCTGTGAAACTCCATGCAAAATAGTACATGTGCATAATGTACATTTTTTCTAGGGAGAGAGTCCATAATTTTCATTCATTGTTCAGTATTCCTAAAGGGTTATTATTATTCTTACTGCCATGAACAACCATGGAAGAGGAAGTGCGATTCATTCACTCAAGAACTTTTGTGTGGGTTTACTCATGTCAGATACGGCGCTTCCTTGGCTAAAGTGTGGATGATGGTTTGGAAAAGAGGAAGGGCTGGGATGCAGTCATGGGAGGACAATTTATAGACTTTGGTAATTAAGGCAAGCATGAATTAGATGAAATAAGATCAAAAGATATACTAGAAACTTTAAGAAGGTAGACTAAAAAAGATTTGCTCTCCAGTTGGCCTTGGGAAATGAAAGAAAGGCAGATGTCACTCTTGGTTCTCTAACTTAGATAAATGAAGATGATATTAACGAGACAGTATCATCACTAAGAGAGAGGGATAGATTTAGGAATAAATATTATGAGCTCAGTTTTGGACATGTTGATTTTTGTAGCTTGTGGGATTTCAAAGAGAAGAGGTTTCTATCAGGATCTGGAAAGAGAGAAATCCGAGATAGAAGTGAACATCTCAGGGTTCTTATAAGGCAACTTTGAAACACTAAAAGTAGATGAGAACACCCAAAGAAAGTCAAAGGAGAGAAGCCTAAGAAAAACTCTGGGAAACATCATTTATAGCCAGTCGGATTATTATCAAAAGCTCTCAAGAGATGGGGCGACTGGATGGCTCAGTGGGTTAAAGCCTCTGCCTTCAGCTCAGGTCTTGAGCCCAGAGTGCTGGGATGGAGCCCTGCACTGGGCTCTCTGCTCGGCAGGAAGCCTGCTTCCCTTCCTCTCTCTCTGCCTGCCTCTCTGCCTACTTGTGATCTGTCAAATAAATAAATAAAATCTTAAAAAAAAAAAAACCTCTCAAGAGAGACTGAGAAAGACTGAGCAGAAAAGTATGTGAGAACAATGTGGTATCATGTAAGGCAAGAAATTTAATTTGCAATTGGGAAGCAATTGGTGATCTTTGTGGGATTAATTTTTAGGGAGTCCTGGTGATATAAGCCAGGCTGAAATGTTAAAGAGAGAAAGGAACATGAGAAAGTGAAGATTTTTTTCTACTTTTCTTTTTTCTAAATTAATTATATTAAGACATATTTTGCATTAAATAAAATGTACTCATCTTAAATGCAGTTTGATAAGTATTGACAAATGTAAACACCTGATTAATCATCATCACAGTGAAAATATAAACCATTTTCATCATCCAAAAGAGTTCTTTGCCCCTTCTAGTCCATACCTTCTGATCCTGGCCACAGACAGGTACCACTGACCTGCTCTTTGTCACTAAGGACAGTTTTTTCTTTTCTAGAATTTCCTAGAAGTGGAGTCATACTATAGACACTCTTATATCTGGATTCTTTAGTTTATATCAGCATGCTTTTGTGATTTGTCCAGGTTGATGAATGTATTAGGAGTTCATTGCTTTTTATTGTTAAGTAGTAATTCATTGTGTGGTTATACCATAATGTATCCATTCACCTATCAATTAACACTTGGATAGTTTCCATTTTTTTAGTTATTATGAAAGAATCTGTTACAAAAATTTCTGTTCAAGTCTTGTGTGGATATTATTTGCATTCCTCTAGGATGAGAATTGCTGGTACACAGGTATATGTTTGTAACAGAGAGCTAAACTGTTTTCCAAAGTGGTTGTCCCATTTTACACACCCAACAGCATTGACAACTCATAATATTTCATATTGTCAGACTTCACACTTTTAGCCTTTTTAGTGTGTATATTACAGCATCACATTGTGTTTTCTTTAAGATTTTATTTATTTGAGAGAGAGAGAGAGTGAGAGAGAGAGAGAGAGCACGAGTGGGGTGAGGGACAAAGGGAGAAGCAGACTCCCTACTGAGCAGGGAGCCTGATGCAGGGACTCAATCCCAGGACCCCAGGACCATGACCTGAGCTGAAGGCAGACACTTAACCGACTGATCCACCCGGGTGTCCCCACACTGTAGTTTTAAATTTGTATTTCTTTAATAACAAATGATGATAGACATCTTTTCAGGTATTGTCATTCATATATCTTCTTTCAGGAAGTGCAAGTTCAAATCTTTTGCCTACTTTAAAATTGGGGTATTTACTTTTGATTAGTTTTTAAAGAATTCTCTATAATACCCCTTTGCCAGATGTATGTGCTGGGAATCTTTCACCCAGCCTGTAGTCTGCCTTGTTTTTAATAAAAAGTGTCTTTCAGAGAGCAAATTCTTAATTTTTATGATGTAAAACTTATCAACTTTTAATGTGTTTTCTGTGTCCTATTTAAGAAATCCATGCTTATCCTAAAGTTGAAGATATTTTCTTCTGTTTTCTCCAAGAAGTTTTATAGTTTTGGTTTTTATATCTAGGTTTAGAATGTACTTTGAGTCAGTATTTACGTATGGTATGAGAGTAGAGGTTCAATTTTGTCCATAGAGATATCCCATTACTCCAGTACCATTTGTTGAAAACACTCTCTTTGAGGTCCTGAGTGGCTCAGTCGGTTGGGTGTCTGCATTCGGCTTGGTTCATGATCCCAGGGTCCTGAGATCATGTTCCCTATCAGGCTCCTTGCTCAGTGGTGAGTCTGCTTCTCCCTCTCCCTCTTCCCCTCCCCCTCCCCCTGCCTGTGCTCACTCTCTCTCTCAAATAAATAAAATCTTTAAAAATTTTTTTTTAAAAAGTATACGATTTGGTTAAGTTTGTACATATCCATACACCCATGATGTACATCTATACAACCCAGAGTTGAGAGTGAACATATTCTTCACCTCCAAACGGTCCTTATGTCCCTTCAGCATGCATATGCTTTGCAAAGATTTTCTCCCAGTCTTCTCATTATCTTAGCAGTGTCTTTTAAAAAGCATCATAATATATAAACTATGTTCAAGTTCAACTTATCTATTTGTTCTTTTCTTGATTGTGCTCTAAGACGTCTTTGCCTAACATCCGGGTCTCAAGGGCTGTCTCCTATCTTTTTTTCTAAAACTTCTGTGGTTTTAGGTTTTTCATTGAGGTCTGTGATCCATTTTGAATTATTTTTTGTATGTGGTGTGATATATATGTTCAAGGTAATTTTTTTGCACATGGATGTCTAATTGTCCCAACACACCATTTGTTAAAAAGCTATCCTTCCTCTACATTGCCTTGGTGCCCTTAAAACATTTTTTATATTTACAGAAAAGCTGCAAAGATAGAACAGAGAAGTCCATCACCAAGTTGCCCTAATGTTAATATCTTAGTTTTGACAAACCAACTGGAGTTATGTAAGATGTTAACACTAACATTAGTACAGGGCACCTGGGTTGCGCAGGCATTAAGCGTCTGCCTTCGGCTTAGGTCATGATCCCAGGGTCCTGGAATGGAGTTCCCCATTGGGCTCCCTTCTCAGCAGGGAGCCTGCTTCTCCCTCTCCTACTCCCCCTGCTTGTGTTCCCTCTCTCGCTGTCTCCCTCTGTCAAATAAATAAACAAAAATCTTTAAAAAATTTTTTAAAAACCCACTAACATTAGTACATTACTATTAACTAAATTTACACTGTACTTAGATCTCTCTAGCTTTTCCTTTTACGTCCTTTTTCTGTTTCAGGATCCAACCTGGGACACCATATTGCACTTGATTTCATGTCTCCTTATCTTTCTTTGGTTTACACATAAATCAAATAAAAATGCACTAGCCCAGAGTGTTATAACACAGACAAGAAAGAACGTTAAGCATTATTCTGAAGTGCTAATAGTTGTGGTTCTTAAGATTTTAAAAACAAAATAGAGAATTCCCCTTCAGAGTTCATATTGAACACTAGCATTCTTTTTTGTTTGTTTGTTTTGTTTTGTTTTTTAGATTTTATTTGTTTATTTGACAGAGAGAGAGATCACAAGTAGACAGAGAGAGAGAGGGAGAAGCAGGCTTCCCGCTCAACAGAGAGCCCGATGCGGGGCTCAATGCCAGGACCCTGAGATCATGACCTGAGCTGAAGGCAGAGGCTTAACCCACTGAGCCACCCAGGTGCCCTGAACACTAGCATGACTGATGAAGGTCATCAAAATAATGCTGCTTTTAATCCATGAGCCTTTGAAAAAATATTAAAATGAGGAAAAACAAATTTAGCATTTAACAAAAAAACTTAAGAGTTAATTTAAAAATGAGGAAGTATGTATAAAATTAGGTATAACAATTACACCTAATTAAATTCTGCTAATGTAACAAATTAGCAGAAATTAATAGGGAATTATTGGAGATTTTCAGATATGACAACTCTGGTCAACTGCTGACTATTACAGTAATATAATTAAACCCTAGGCATAATTTTTAACTATCTAGCTGTGGCTTTCTTTATTCAACAAAGTGAAGCAAGTTCTGGATGATGGGAACCTACTGTTGAAAGACATTTATGATCAGTTGTATAAGGACACAACTGTAATGACAGGTGTGAACAAAGCATTCTTTAAAAACACAAGTAAGCACACAATATGTGCTCTGTCAAGCTATTTTTTTAAATCTCATTGGAGAAAATATGGCTTCTTCGCTACGGGGATTTACTGACTTGGATACAACATTTCGTAACTATTGTTTGTATTCTTTTCAGAGTCATCTCACAGATGAAGTATTTTGAAGATACCTGGGCCAACTAGATGATCTGCCCATGATGAAGCTGTTCAAACTTTGCAACATGGGCTCAAAAACACTTTAAGGCCTCCAAAATATATTTTTCAAAGATTTGAAAAGAAACCGAATCGTGAAGCTGCAGCATGTTTTTTTCCTAATAGCTGATAAAGCTCTAATACACCATTAAATTCCTTTTAAATAATTATAAGATTATAGGAAAGTTGAAAGAATATTATAAACTTTCCCTGAATCATTTGAGAATAAATTTCTGAGATGTCCATCACTTTAGGTGTATTCTTTCCAACAAGGACATTCTCCTACATTACCACAACTAAAATTAGAAAATTAACACTAATATGTTAATCTGATCCTCAGCCCTCATTCAAGTTTCACTAATTATCCCCATAATATCTTGTAGAGCAAAATAATTCAGTTTACAATCGCACATTGACTTCTATTGTCCCATCTTTCTAGTCCTTTTAGGCTAGAACAGTTCCTTAGTCCTTTTTTCATGTCTGTGGTCTTGACAATTTTTGAAATCATGGTAACTTATTTTGTAGAAATGTCTCTCAATTTTGGCTTGTCCGGTTTTTCCTCATGACAAGATTGAGATTATGTATCTTTGGCAGGAATATTACAGATACGAGACTGTGTTCTTCTCAATGCATCCCACTGGGTGGCACATGGTATCCATTTGTCCCATTACTAATAATATCCACTTGATCATTTGATTATGGTCATGTCCACAAGGCATCGTCACTATGAAAATAGTGTTTTCTCCTTTATAATTAGTAAGTAATTTGTGGGGAGATATTTGGAATTATGCAAATACCCCATTCTTTATCAATTCACCCTTCAATCTATTTGTTTATATCTGTATAGGCTCACTCTTATGTTTACAACGTGTTAAAATCTTTTATCACTTTTTTTGCAATTTAAAAAATTATAGTAAAATACATAGTATAAAATTTAAGTGTACAGCTCAGTAGAGTTAACTATATTTACATTTTGTATAACAGATCTCTAGAATTCTTTCTTTTTTTCTTTCCTTTTTTAAAGTAGGCTCCAAAAAAATAAATAAATAAATAAATAAATAAATAAAGTAGGCTCCATACCCAATGTGGGGCTTGAACTCAAGGCCCTGAGATCAAGGCTCACATGCTCTACAGACTAAGCCAATCACGTGCCCCTCTAGAATTTTCTCATCTTGCAAAACTGAAAAACTGAAAGTCTATACACATAGTAAACAACTCTCCATTTCTCTCTCTTCCAAGCCTGGCAACCACAATTCTACTGTTTCCACAACTGTAACTGAAAATTTGGAATCATGACTGGGGATTACCCTAGATATCTCATGTAAGTGGAATCATACAATATCTGTCCTTTGGCGACTGACTTATTTCACACAGTATAATGTCCTCCCGGTTCATCCGTGTTGTAGCATGTGACAGGATTTCCTTCTTTTTAAAATCTGAATTAATACTCCACTGTCCACCTATACCATGCTTTATTCATCTGTTGATGGATGTTTGGGCTGCTTCCACCTCTTTGATATTGTGGATACTGCTGCAATAAACGTGGGTGTGCAAATATTTCTTCAAAATCCTTCTTTTGACTATTTTGGATATATATTCGGAAGTGGAATTGCTAGATCATACGGTATGTCTATCTTCAGTTTTTTGAGGAATTTCCATGCTGATATCCATAATGGCTGCACCATTTTACACTCCCACCAGCAGTGCACAAGGGTTCCAAATTCTCTACATCTTCACCAACATTTGTATTTTGTTTTTCTTGATAGTGGCCATCCTAATGTGTATGAAGCGATATCCCATAGTTATTTTGATTTGTACTTCTCTAATGATTGGTGATATAGAGCATCTTTTAATATACTTATTGGCCATTTGCATAACTGCTTTGGAGAAATGTCCATTCTTGTCCATGCTCTAACTGGGTTAATTGCTCTTTTGAGAGATATTTGAGAATTATTTATTCTGGATATTAACCTTTTATCACATATATGATTCGCGACTGTCTCCCATTCTATATGGTGTCCTTTTACTCTATTGTTTTCTTTAATGTGCTGAAGTTTTTAGGTTCGATGTTGTCCCATTAACATATTTTTGCTTTTCTTGCCGGGGCTTTTGGTATCATATCCAAGAAATCATTGCCAAATCCAGTGCCATCAAATTTTTCTCCTATGTTTTTAACTAGGAATTTTATAGTTTTAGGTCTTAACTTTAGGCCTTTAATCCATTTTGAGTTAAATTTTGTATATGGTGTAAGATAAGGGTCCAACTTCATTCTTTTGCATGTGGATATTCAGTTTTCCCAGTATCATTTGTTGAATAAACTGTCCTTTCCCCATTGTGGTCTAGGCACCCTGACAAAAATCATTTGACCATATATGTGAGGGTTTATTTCTGAACTCTCTATTCTGTTTCATTGGTCTATGTGTCTGTACTATCACTTTTTTGTTGTTGCCAAATTGTTCTCAATTTGGCCAGGGGAGCACCCATTCTTACTGGATTCTGGGTCATTTTGATATGTTTCCATTTTCTGAGAACTTCCTTGCTTTTTGACATAAGATGTTATTACAATTATTATTATTATTATTATTATTGAGAGAGGGAGTGCATGTGCACGCAAGCAGGGATGGGGAGGAGCAGAGGGAGAGAGAGAGAATCTTAAGCAGGTTTCACACTCAGCTCAGAACGCTAAGTAGGGCTCAAGCTCACGACCCTGAGATCATGACCTGAACTGAAAACAAAAGTTGACCACTTGAACAACTGAGCCACCCAGGCACCCCTACTCTGTTATGATTCACTTTGCCTGTAACAGCCTCAAAACCAGTCATTTCTCTAAGCAGCCCTAATTCCTTTTAGTGGATGACATTTAGAAGTCAAGATCCAGATACTAGATATCCTCATTGGTATTAAAGTGTCACTGTTCCCAGGCCCTCTGAGTGGATAGATATAGGAAATATATTACATAAAACTCCAATAAAAACAAAACAAAACAAAACAAAAACAAACACGGGGTCCATTCAGTATTTCATCCTTTCTGTATTTTTAACTCCCTTCTCAGACAGTGAGAAACCTGTCTTCTATCTCCCTTTTCCTGTCTACTCAGTTCCCTTACATATAACTAATCTCCCATCTCTATTGTTACCAACTCTTATGCACACAAATATCTCATCTCCCCGGTTGGCTTCTGCCACTCTACACCAGTCCACACTCCTGCATGGATGCCTTCCTCATATCTGCTTAGCCTCTGACTCCCCACATTGGGTTACTTCCATACATGGATGCCCTCCTAATCGTACAGACTGTGGCAACCCATAACAGGCATTCTTTACCTTCCTCAGGATCTGGCTCTCCATGCTAACGTTTAGCCCATCATGAACATTTTCCTCTTTTACTTTGGGCTGTTATACTCCAAAAGGCTACTCCACAGTGTGGGCACTTTGGACTCTAACCTCACCTCCCTATCTCCCCGCACCACACACGCACCCCATCCAGGCTTCCCTTCCATATGGAGGCACTGCTAATGGCACTTGGGCTCCAACAGCCTATGTAAGGCTGCCCCCATGTGGGCAGCCTCATCACCCTGCTTGGCTCTGCATCACACACTAGACCAGCTACTGGGGAGCCCCTTTTCATCCTGCTCGGGTGAGACCAGGATGCCTTTTTCTATTCTCTGGAAGGTTTTATGTCATTGGTGTTATTTCTTCCTTAAATGTTTGGAAGAATTCATCTGGTGGTTTCTTTGTGGGAATTATGAAGTTCAATTTCTTTTTTTCTTAAAAGATTTTATTTATTTGCGAGAGAGAAAGAGATAGAGTGTGCGAGGAGGGGGAGGAGCAGAGGGAGAGGAACAGACTCTGCGCTGAACACAGAGCCCAATGTGGGGCTCGATCTCACAACCCCGAGATCATGACCCAAGCCGGAATCACAAGTCGAACACTTAATCGACTGAGCCACACAGGTGCCCCTCAATTTCTTTAATAGACAAAGGACTACTCACTTTTCTCAATTCAGTTTTGGTAAATTGGTTTTTGGCGGAACTTGTACTAATTTTCCCATTTTCATTCCTGACGCTGGTTTTACCTTCTCTTTCTTAAACTCTATCAGTCTCATTAAGGGCTAAGCTTTTTAATTACCTTTTCAAAGTACCAATTGTTGACTGTGTTGATTCTCTGTTTAGTATTTACTAAGTTCTGCATTTATCTCTACAATTGCCTTCTATTCCTTTTAAAATTTCCTGTTGTTCTGGTATCTTATCAAGATAGCTTAAACTGGCAGCTAGCAAACTTCTGTAAATATTCCTGGTAAATACTTTAGGCTTTGTGAGCCATCGAGTAGTTCTCTTTATGCTGTTAGAGTACAAAAGCAGCCACAAACTTACATATATGAATGCATGTAGGTCTGTTCCAACACATCTATCTACCAAAACAGGCAGGGGGCAGGATTTGACCAATGGGCCATATATTGCTGGTCCCTGGCTTAGACCATTTGATCCCTTATAGGTCTGTTTCCACTATCTGTCATTTCTCTTTTGTTCATATTTTGTCTTCCAGTAGGTAAATCAGGTTATTTTTGATTGAGGGACAGAACTGCACTCGAGTGCAGACTTTGAAACTCTGGATGATGTCAATCTTCCTCCAGGTAACTCACTTCTGTTTCTGGCAGGCAGGCAGACTTACTTGCAGCACCTTTCATTCAAATAGGGATTAAGACAATTTTGAAGGTGGATAAGCTTTCTGGGATCCCAAATAAAAACCTGATGTGTATAGTTTTTCCTTGCAGCCCTCAATTCTAATTTGTGTTCCTTTAGCCCCATGCATGCTAAAAATTGTGTTTAGCTTCTAGTCCTCTTGGGCTCTACTTCCAGAATTGAAATTTTAGAATGTTTTTCAGAATCTCACATGGCAGACTCATAACTCCTTTCCTCGATTTTAACCCTGCAATTCTTCATGCATGCTTGCTTTTGATGCATTCAAACAGATTTATAATTTCTCCAGCTTTCCCAGTTGTTTTAGGTGAGAAAGTAGGCCCAAGCCATTCAGTCTGCCATCAGTGGAAACAGAAATCTCTTTGTACTAACCTAGTTAGTACACAGTGTGCCTTTTCAATGTAGAGATTGGAGTCTTCAGTTCAGAAAATTATGTTGATTATCTATTTAGAACTTCAATTATGTTAGGCTTTTTTTTTTTGTCTGCCTTCCTATTTCTGTAATTTTAATAAAGCAATTATTTTTTAAACCTTTAAAAAACACTTATTGTGCTTCTTTTCATTTTATTTTCATTTCTATGACGGGTTTTTTTTCTTTTTTCATTCTGTCATTTCATATTTCATCTTCTATTATCTGGCCATCTGTGTTTTTGTATTTGACACTGTTTTCTTCTACCACAGTAGTAACTGCTTCATTGACTGCAGCTTTTAATTCATAATAAATGTTTGACTGGTTGACTCCTTTCATTTGCAGCTTCTGGGGCAAGAATATAAACAGGAGCCCCTAACTATATGTCTATATTTAAGAGTTATTATACCTTAAAACGATGAAATAAAATATATTCAGCCCTTCTATCTCAACAAATATACTTCCAAAACAATGAAAGATGTGTAAAGCTATGGTTTTTATATGATTGAAATTCAGTAAATACCAGATAACTACATTTAACTATTACTGTACCTGTCTAGTGTTCTATTGAGGGACCAGCAATGCTTGCATACAGCATAAAATAAGCACATTATTTCATAAGTTACATTACTTATCCCATCAATTTTATTTTTTTGCCTTTATTTCAGCACAATCATTAATCATGTTATCCTATTTCCACATAATTTACATTTCACTGACAGTAACAATCTTCAAGACTATGAATTTAAACAAAATCTTTTTTTTAATTAACATACATGTATTATTTGTTTCAGGGGTACCAGCCTGTGATTCATCAGTCTCAGACAATTCAAAGCACTCCCCATAGCACATACCCTCCCCAATGTCCATCACCCAGCCCACCCTAAACATAAGCTTATTCAAAGTATACCAAATTTATAGAGTACAAATTTGAACATAAAGAGAAGAAAATCAATGCTTGGCCCTTAGTGGGAAACTGCTTTGTTATGCAGGAATCTTTTACACTTGTGCTAAGGAAGAACTTGACAATTAGTCTTTTCTGTGTCCCCAAACTTCAGACACTCAAATCCTGCTTGCTCCGTGAAGCAATGTCTGTAGCAACACAACCCACAAACCTGCATATGTGAACACGGTTGTCTTTTGAAGATACGAGGCAGAGGATATGGAGAAGTGCTTCCCTAGGGTCTAAATGTAGTTATTCACAAGAGCAGAAGTGTAGTTACTAATTGCACTGTGTTGGCACTAAGCATTGGAGTCAAAGTGACAGTGCTGCCTTGTGTGTTCTTTAATTAATTTGTGTGCCTGTGATATGTGGGTCCCTCTCAAGTGTGGGACCCAGAACAGGGACTCTGTCTAGATCTATGGGTGGTGCTGGAATTTGGTTAAAATTTTCATCTTCTGCACAAAATTTTTTGTTACTTTTTTTTTTTTTTGGTCTGATGCCAAGTTTTACTGCTCTACTCGCATTTTTCTCTTTAGTATGTTTGTATCAGTGCAGTGCCAAATACTTCACACCATATATGTTTGCTGGCTCTTTCTAAAAGCTGTTATCTATCCCTTCTCCCCCACTACTCCAATAGTCTCCATTCGTACTTGTTTTCAATACCACTTACATCTTTTGCCATTTGTGGATTTTGGTCTATATTCCAGATTTACAAGTCAAATCGTCTGTCCCCTTCTGCAAACTACCCCACCCAAAAGATATGTTGAGGTCCTAACTCCAGGTAGGTTAGAATGTGACCTTAGAAATAGGGTCTAGAAATAGAAATACTGCAGATAGAATCAGTCAAGACTGAGTCACACTAGAGTAGGGTGGGCCCCTAATCCAATATGACTAGTGTCCTTACAGTCATGAAAAGTCAGAGACACTAAGGCAGAATGTCATAATGAAAGCAGGGACTAGAGTTATGCAAATGCAAGCCAAGGAGTGCCAAAGATTGCTAACAAATCACTAGAAGCTAGGAAGAGAAAAGTACTGCCCTACAGTTTTCAGAGGGCCTACTACTACTAACACCTTGATTCTGAACTTCTAGTCCCCAGAACTGTGAGTCAATAAATTTGTTTTAGTGATGGTACTCCGTGACAGCAGCGCTAGGAAAATACTATGCAGGCTGTTCCTCCTGCCCGCTTGTTGCTCTGGTAGGTGTCTAGAAGGTGGAAGGAACTTTGGATCTAAACTGTCATAAATTTCACTGCCCACCATTCTCCACACTTACAAAAGAACTCTGTCACTAGAATTCCCTACGTGATTACCCCAAAAGGAATGCGTTCCCATTCCACATACCAACCTACAAAGGATCCTGAATAAATATATACAAGGAGTATTTTCATACATGGAAGCAAATAAACTTCTCCACAGTTTAAGTGTGACTGCAATATGGAAGACTTTTGAGTGACTGTGAGCTTGTGTCCTTGCCAAGGGCTTACATTATTGGGAACAAAGGCTCTTTATAGGTAGATGTACAGTAAGTTCTGGTAAAAGTCATTATGCCTTCTAAGTCCCATATGAGACACAAGCTTACTGTGTGAGAGAAATGGGATGCTCCATTGTTAGGATGATGGAAGCCTCATAGAGGTCACAACTCTAGAACTTTAGATACTTCTGCTATTCCCTGACCAGTAACAGCTCATTAAAAAATATCTATCTTGCAAAACTGTGTACTTCTTGGGGGCTTCAAGTTTATATAAGGCAACAGGGCAAGGGGCTTTTCAAACAAGTGCAGAGGGCTTGGTCACTCTAAATCATCATGACACTTGGGTTTGTGCAACACTCCAAACATCTATCAATTAGTAACATCCCTATCCAACTACTTCCCCATTTATTTGCTCTTCACAGTATTCTTTTCAAGACCATCTCCTCTAAAGAAAAATAAAACTTTTTTAAAAATAGACTATCTCCTTTCTTGTCTCCCACTCTCTTCCAAGTTCATTCCACTTATCTTTTTATGCTCACCACTCCTCTAAATCACACTACTCTAAAACACCAATGAATTCTGGATTGTCAAATCAAATGGTCGATTTAGTCTTCATCCTACTGAACCCTTCAGTAGCATGTGACACACTTCACACACTCTTTTGTGAAACTTGGCTTGAGACACCCTCCTGTTTGTTCCTTCTACTGTTCCTCCCTTCTTTCTTTCCCCTCTTCCCAGGACTCTGGGATCATGACCTGAGCCCAAGGCAGACGCTTAACAACTGAGCCACTCAGGGGACCCCTCACCCTTTCTTTCGTTTTTTTTTGTTTGTTTTTTTGGCTCTCTCACCTCACAGTCTGCCCCATCTCAGTATTCTTTGCTGCATCATTCCATTTCCCCTATTTCTAGCCATAGAAGCACCCTAGAGTCCAGTTTGCTGACCTTTTCTCTTTATCACCACCCTCTTGGTGATCTCACCTGGCCTTTTTTTTTTTTTTTCCATTTTTTAAAACTGAAATTCAGTTAAGTATAACCTATTTGTTTCAGGTGTACAGGTCTGATTCATCAGTCCTATATAATACCTAGAGCTCATTACAATACATATCCTCCCCAATGTCCACCATCCTCCTACTCCCCTCCCCTCCAGCAACCCTCAGTTTATTTCCTAAGATTAAAAGTCTCTTATGGTTTATCTCCCTCTCTGGTTTTGTCTTGTTTCATTTTTTCCTCTTCCCGTATGATCCTCTGCTTTGTGTCTTAAATTCCACATATCTGTGAGAACGTATGATATTTGTCTTTCTCTGATTGACCTATTTTGCTTAACATAATACCATCTAGTTCCATCCCTGTCTTTACGAATGGCAAGATTTTGACGGCTGCATAGTATTTCACTGTATATATATACACCACATCTTCTTTATCCATTCATCTGTCAGTGGAAATCTGGGCTCTTCCCATAGGTTGGTTAATGTGGACACTGCTGCGGCCCCACTGCTTTAGTACTTTATTGTACAAATGTCCTATTTATCTATTGTCAGTGGACATCTGAGCTGTTCCATTTTTTGCTATTAAAAATGTTGCTATAAACATTTTTGTTTATATACCTTTAGTGCAGAGATTCAAGTTTTCCTGATGTATATATGCATATTTAGAAAGTAGTGCTAAATGGTCTTCCAAAGTGGATATACCAATTAACACCCCTTCCAGCAGTATTTTTCATTGGATCACATCCTAGCTAATACTTAGAACCAATTAAACATGTTTGGCCTATCTTGTAGATATTCCAATTGAAATGACACCTGTGAATTTAATATGCTTTTCTTAGATAACTAATGAAGTTAGAAATAATTTCACATACTTATGGAATGTTCTGTGAAATGTCACTTCATGTCTGTTGCCCATTTTTCTGTTGAGTTTTTGTCATTCTTACAGATCTGGGTTTTTATATTCTTGATACTAGTCCTTCCAGATTGCAGCTTCTCTTTGCATTCTGTGGTATCTTCTAATGACCAGAAGTTCTTAATGTATTCACATTTATTAATATTGCCCTTTGATTTGTACCTTGCATTAAGAAATTCTAATCTACAGTCATAAAATTATTTTCTAGATTTTCTTGTATTTCCTGTATTTTCTAACTTTGCCTCTCAGATTCAGTCCACATTTAATCCACCTAGAACTGGTACTTACATATAGCATTAGGCAAAAATCCTAGTTTTTCTCAGAATAGTCCATAGTAATTTCCATTCTAGCATAAATCTAGCTTTCATGTATGTGATTTTGGCCTCTGTATATTGTTCCATAGTCTGTTTATCTATTCTTGCACTATGACTTAGTACACTGCACTCTCTTATTAGAAGTTTTGACTGACGGGCGTCTTCCCACATCTCATTGTTGTTCATCATCTGCCTTTAATTTCCACATAAGGCTGAGAAACAGGTTATCAAGTTCAATAACAAAAAGAAAGACACCTTTTGGAATTTTAATTGAATTTGTACTAATGCTAGATCAGTTTGGGGGAACTGTCAAATTTATAATACTTTTTATTCATGAACATGGTATGTCCATTAATTTGGATCTATATTAATGTCTTCGTTTAAAACTCTCCAAAAGAGGGCTTTCACATCTTTGAAATTTAATACTAGCTACTTTACATCTGATTTCTGTATTTTGTGTTCACAGAACTTGCTAACCTATTAATTCTAATAATTTAACTTCAGCCTTTCATATCATCTCCTATCACCTGGAAATAATGACCACTAACGAGACCCACTATTACATTCTCTAGAGTGGCTCCTCTGACTCCATGGTAGAGGAGATCACTGCTTTGCTACTGAATCTTTCTAAATTTGTTTCCTTGTCTATAAAATGAGGAACCCCAATAATACTGTTTTGACACTTACATGAAATAACACATGGGAAGTGGCCAGAATATATTAGTCTCATCAACTCTCTTCTTCCAGACAGCACGTTGCTTTTTTTATGTTCAAGGTATTTTGCACATTGCAATAATTTTGAGTATTCATTGAATAGAAATTATTCTATTTCCTGGCTCACAAAAACAGAAGGAATATTCCTTGGCTTATAACTCATTCCTGAATCCCATACTTAGCAGAGAACAGGCACTCAAATTCTAAAAAAGATAGGCTTTCACCTAGGGTTAAAAACAAAAACAGTATTGGGGCGCCTGGGTGGCTCAGCAGCTCTACCTTCGGCTCAGGTCATGAGCTCAGGGTTCTGGGATCAAGCCCCGCGTCAGGCTCTCTGCCCAGCGGGGAGCCTGCTTCTCCTTCTCTCTCTGACTGACTCTCTGCCTACTTGTGATCTCTGTCTGTCAAATAAATAAAATCTTTGAAGGAAAAACAAAAAAAAGAATCTTCAAGTCCAAAGGACTGGGTTTAAAAAACAAAACGGTATTATGTAACTAAATAAAGGTAAGTCTACTGTTAAACCTACCATGAGAATTGTTTAGAATGACATTAGGATACTGTATACACCTCTTCAAAAAACATTAAATATATTCTTTAATTAAAGTAACAGTCTCTGTACAAGTACAAAATTTGCAGGTACAAAATACCTTCCCTTCCAATGACTTAACTGTGTGCATTGAGCAAATTCAGAAATATTTTCAGTGTATATGAAAAAGATTTTATTAGTTTATTAACTGGTTTTATAACCAAACTCCATCAGAAAAATCAGGGTATTATTTTTATTACCTCATTCTGGTTTGACCATACTGCTGTGACTTACCAGAGATACAGGATTATAAAAGAATCTTTGAGATCTTTCTTGATATTGGAACTTGGCTTGGATCTTTCAGTTCTTGTGTCTGCTCTTTACTAGTCGTATTAGTTTGGGGCTGATGAATACACTGAACTCAATTACTCAATCATGACTTACCCTTTTCTTACATAAAGATATCACTAGATGGCAGCACACTAACCTTTTAAAATATTTTTCAGTTTAAAATATTTTAAAATATTGAAACATTTATGCTATTTAAGTCATTATAAAAATCACAAGATATTTAAAAATGAGTTTTCACCTCCAAAATGAATATATATTTTTAAAACCATTATTACAAAGTATGTGGGAAAATATGATTTTTCACATACAGCTGGGGTGAAGGTAAATGAGAGGGCAACGTCATGTGTCAAAAAAACCTCAAATGTTCAAATTCATTTAATCCAGCATTCTAAGAAACTACTTTTTGGAAAACAGAGATATATATTTAGATTTATTTACAAGGATATTCACTGCGGTGTCTGTCCTTCATACTAGTCAAAAATCAAGTGAAATAACCTGAATACCCAATGACAAGAACGGATTAAAACTGTAAGCTGAAATACCAGGTAGCCACTAAAAGTTTAAAACCCCAATATGTTGATCATTACTATATATGTCACTTGGGCATCTTGTCCCAAAGCAAATTCTGATTCCCTAAGTCTGGGATGGAGGCTCTGATTCAGCACTCGTTAACAAGTTCTCCACTCATGTGATGCTCACATTGGTAGGCTATAGACCACATTTTTAGTAGTTTTTAGACCATTAAATAAGAAAATGTTGATACTGTGTTAGCACTCAAGTGGTCCCCATATAACCTACCTGTACATTTTCTCTGTAAAACACAGGGCTCAGGCTTGTGATCCCAAGATTAAGTCACATGTTCTTCCTACCGAGCCAGCCAGTTGCCCAAGAACTTCTGCTCTTACTATTCAGTTGTGTTTGCTCTTAAACTATGTCATTAGTACTGTTTTCCTGTGATTTCATGGCTATTACATAAATCAGTGAAGTGAGTGTAAATAGAATTGGTTCAATGAAAACTAAGCTCAATATTTTGGAGAGACTCAACAAAGATGACTCACTTTAAAAATCACAGTTGACAATGACACCACTTCTTATCCATTAAGACGGCTACCATCAGAAAAATGAAAAGTAAGTGTTGGTCGGGGTGTGGAGAAACAAATTCTTATGCATTGCTAGTGGGCATATAAAATGATGCACCTGCTATGGGAAAGTCTTGGGGTTCAACAGAATCACCACATCTGATTCAGCAATTCCACTGCTAGGTATATACCCCAAAGAATTGCAAGCAGGACTCATACTTATACACCAATGTTCATAGCAGCATTATTCACCACAGCCAAAAGATGGAAAAACCCTAATGCCTGCCAACACATGAATGGATGAAAGGTGGTATATACATACAATGGATCAGTCACCCATTAAAATCAAATTCTGATACATGTTACACCCTGGATGAACCTTGAAAATATTAAGTGAAATATACCAGTCACACAAGACCACATAGTGTATGACTCCACTTATATGAGGTACCTAGAATGGGCAAACTGATAGACAGGAAGTATGGGAGAGGTTGTCAAGGACTGGGAGTGAAGTAGGAATGGGGAGTTATTGTTTAATGGGTACAATGTTTGCTTGGGATGATCCAACAGTTCTGGAAAGGGATGGTGGTGATGGTTGCACATTGTGAATGTATTTACTGCCACTGAAACATACGTTTAAAAATGGTTAAAATGACATTTTAAACATGTTTTACCACTTAAAAGATGCTCGTGAATTAGCTCTTAAAACTATTATTACAGGTTTCCCTGCCAACCAAAAGTAGACCCCCAAAATAACCTCAGGCTTTTCTAATACATTAGGACACGTTTTGCTAAGGGGTGTATGAAATAAATCAAGATAAAGCTCAGATGCTCACAGTGCAAAGCCATGGTGGTTTGACGCTGAGTGGTTTCCAGGGAAGGAACCTGGAAGTACCATTCACTGCTCCAGGTCCACACAGCCTCTGTAACAGCTGGTGGTCAACAAAGTGCTTGACATGACTTTTACTTTTTGCCTTTTCCCATAAAAGCCAAAAATCCTCTTCAGATTTCTCTTGGTTAGCAAAAACAAGGCACTAACTTTCGTAAAATTTCATAGAAGTGACATAAAAGCAAACTTTTGAAAACAGTGCCTGTTTTCAGGGATACGTGTATACCATAAGCTTAAGCTAACAAGATGATGTGGTAGAGATACGAATTTAGAAGACATTCACTGATTCATTTAATGAACATGTATGTGGCACACGCTGATGCAGGAACTTTGGACTTAGAAAATAAGCAAGTCGGGGCGCTGGGTGGTTCAGTGGGTTAAAGCCTCTGCCTTCGGCTCAGGTCATGATCTCAGGGTCCTGGGATCCAGCCCCGCATCAGGCTCTCTGCTTAGCGGGGAGCCTGCTTCCCTTCCTCTCTCTCTGCCTGCCTCTCTGCCTACTTGTGATCTCTGTCAAATAAATAATAGGTAAAATCTTTAAAAAAACAAAAAAGAAACAAGTCATGGGCCTGTATATTCTAACAGACAATAAACATACCATACATTGTGTTGGGAAGCATATTATACATTGTGTTAATAAGCACTTAGGAAAATAAAGCAGAGTAAGGGAGTTAGCAGACTCCGCCCTTCAACAGAAAAGTGAAAATAAACCTCATTAAGATGACATTGTCATGTAGATATCCAAAGCATTCTAGGCAGAGGAAATGGCCCCTGCAAGGGTGAGAGGCAGAAGCATGTCTGGCCTGTTTGAAAAAACAAAAACAAAAGGCCAGAGTGACTAGAAAGTATTCAGCAGGGAGAGGGAAGAGTGGTATTGGGAGATGTGGTCAGAGAGGTGACATTTAGGTGCCAAATTATGGAGAAACCTTTTCAAGGCTGGAGCTTTCCTGATGGAAATGTGTAGCCACTGCAGGATTTTGAAGAGATAGGATAAAAAAACCACAAAACACAAAACAAAAAACCCCTGACAGTTGTGTTGGGAAGACTGTAGGAAGGCAAGAGCAGAAAATGGGGAGAACTATAGGAACCACTGAAGTAATCTATTTTCTTAAAAAGGTGTTTTTGTTTTTTGAGAGAGCAGGGGGGAGGGCCAGAGGGGGGGGGAGAAGTAGGCTCCCTGCTGACCAGAGAGCCCAACACCGTCCCAGAACCCAGAGATCATGGCCTGAGCCATCCAGGCGCTCCTATTGCAGTAATTTAACAGGCAAATGATGAAAGTCACGGAAATAGCAAGTGGCCAGATTCTAGGTATTTTCTGATGATTAACAACAACAACAAAAGATTTCCTGATGTATAGGATGTGAGGTGTTGAAGCCAAGAGTAATCTCAAAGTTTGCATCTAAGCAATTGAAATGATGGTACTGGGTATTGCCTACTGAGAAAGACTTAGCAGATGGTGGGGGAGTGAGAGGAGGAAGAGCTCAGCATGCTGCTTGATGTGCCTATTAGATACTTAAGGTGTCTAGTAGACAATCTGGGAAAAGGTCTGAATTGGAAATATAAACTTAGAAACTGAGCATATTAACACCTAAAGCTAAGAGACAGGAAAAGAGCACCAAGACATGCAGGGAGGCTAAGCCTCCTCAGAGTATCCCAAAATTAAAGATCTAGGGAAGAAAAACAGCAAAGGAGACTAAGAAGGATGTAGGAAAAAGTAAAATTTAAAATCTTCATTTTTAACTCTCTACTTTATCTGCCTACTTACGTTAACTGATATGGGGGCATGTTCCATTCTCAGTATTTACATGAACAGGGCTAACAACTGATAGAAGATAACTTTAGACAGATTACTGCCTGGGTGTCCTCAAAATGAGAGAAGTTGTGCCATTTATTTCTATCCTGTTTCATGTCCATTTATATACCATCATTTAGAAAATCAGGAACACAGAACAGATTGCAATAACCTTTAGACAGGCAGTCTCCCAGCACACACAGATATACACAGCATGTTCACAAGTAATGTGAAATAATATTAAAGAGATAAGTTTACACATTTTTTAGTGTTTTACGTTTTATTATGGGTCCAATTACCCATTTTTTACTTTGATGATTACTTTTTGTGGTTTTTAATATTTAATTTGAAAGGGAAAGCACACATGCACAAGTGGGGGGAGAGGCAGAGAGGGAGGGAAGCTGACTCAGGACCCTGAGATCATGACCCAAGCCTTAAGTCAGGTGCTTAACCGACTGAGCTACCCAGGAGCCCCATAAATTTATACATTTGGGATAGAATGGCTGCTAGCAATTCTGGAATAATTTCCGAGTTGCACAGAAATAACTTGGACAGGTGTTTACCAAGGATATACTATTAACTGAAAAGCCAGCCATCACTGTTACTCAAATTCACTGAGTAATGATTACCTCTTGTCTTCACATTCTGCAAATCACCTTCTAATATACTGAGCCCCTTCTTGGGATAAGTTAGATGCTTCGGTAAATTTTTTGCATTTTGTGTTTTCATTTAAGGTGATTCCCCATCCAACCCACCCCCCTAGCTGGGGAAATCTAAAGAGGAAATAATGTAAAATGATTTAGGCAGTTTGGGAGATGAAAAAAACTAAAGTGGTACACAGTGGTTTGTATCCAAGTTTCTATACTGTACCAGGGTGAAGCCCAACTTCTTAATGTCCAAATTGTCCAGAATGTTAACATTTCCACAAATATATGCCTCTCTCTTATATCTAATTGGAAAGCTATAGTAATTATGACGGAGGTAGAACCCACACAAGCAGTCAAGTTTTAAAAAAATATATACCACTAAGTTACTAAGGCCTGTCTAACACAGAAGTATCCAGCAAGTATCTTGTGCAGAGTGGGCAGCTCTTTATTTGTGGAAGTGTAACATTTTAAAGTAATAGATTAATAAATTCTTACAATTCAGCTATCAATAAAGCTTAAGTTAGCACTTACAGTGTGGGACTGGGGGGGTGCTTAGTTTGATGACATTCAGCACGTAACTGAAAAAATCAGACTTGGAATCACGAACACATTCTAACTTTTTGACTCACCATTCTGCTAGGAGTCCTCCAACTCTTCAGAGCCTACTGGATCACTTGATAAAGGAGAATACTGTCTTTTGGGTGATTTAAGAAACTGAGAGAATAGGTACAACAGCAATTTTAAAAAATGCTGTCGTCATCCCTTCCCCACCATCAAAACCACCAGCCATCAAGAGGGCGTGGGTGACTTTTCTGCAGGTGGGTTGACAACCTTAAACACGAAAGTGATAATTATTAATGCCGTCCCCATCCAGGAGCTTGATCTACCTAGCTTCCGGGTGACTGACTGTGTGAAGTGGACTGCCACCACAAAAATGGAGTCTCTTACAGCTAGACTAAGTCCCAACAAACCAATCAACTTCAGTTCATTCTCCCAAACTTAAACCACAAACCACAATGCCCTCAACTGTTTTAAAGTCACTAGATGAACATCTTAAGACTACCACCTACCTTCAGCTCACAAACCTCCATATATTTTTATCTATCTACATTTTCCCTCCTGAGGAAGGAGTGTTTCTCTTCTAACCCCAAGCTACTTCCTCTCTGGGCACTGGGCTGGATCATTAGATAAAGAACACACTCCTGATGACGAGGTAGCAAGCCCCATGTTGGGCAGAGAGCATACTTTAAAGCAAAACTAAACAAAAAGTCTCCAGAGCTATTTCTTCTCATAATACTGATAAATGAGCATAAATTCCTAAACCAAAAGCCTGGAAGTTGTACCAGACTCACTTCCCCTGCCTCCCCATGTTTTGATGGTTTCTTTTCTATTTTAACTGTTACTACAAAGTTATGATTTTAACCCCCATCTTCAAACTCCAAAGCCATATAACTAGTCACTACTTAGTCATTTCTTGGCTCTCAAAGGCACAAAATTCACACCATCTCCACATTTTTTCCCCCAAATTTCCCGAGTTGGGGAATGGTATACCATTACATAAGCTCTAAAAGCCATTCTTTCTCACCTCATACCCAAACTTACTAGATGTTTGCAATTTAGCTTCCTAAGTCTTTCACTAAATCAATTTAGATTCTTTATCTCTATTATCCTATCTCCCTATAGTCAAAGACTTCTGTAATAGTTTCACTGGCTTACCTTATTCTTTTCCTGACTTAAACTTACAGCCATTAAGTTTTTTGAAATGCTAACAATCAACATTCACACACTTGGATGATTTCACATCATTCATTCTTGGGACAATCTTTTATGTGATTTACAAGCCCCAGTCTTGGCTTTTGCCTTTTCTTAAAACCCATATAGGCCAATGTTTCTCACTACCCACTTCAGTCAAACTGGCATTCTTCCAATTCCTATTATACACTCCCTCCTGACACAAAAGCCCTTTTATGCAATGGTCTCTCACTAGAAGGTACGTCCTTTCCCTCTTCACCAAGTCTTATTTGTTCTTCAAGTCTCAGTGTTATCATTAAGGAAGTAAACTCTATTTCCTAAAGTTTTCCTATAAAGCCGAATACATATTTTTTAAAGTTAAGATCATGTATATTTATCCCTTATCGGGCATGGACAACAGCAGCTGGCAGGAACTGTTATAACATAAAAATCCAACAGCTCTGTTAGTGAAATATAAAAGAGAGACAAGATGGGAACAAGAAGCATCAGAAACCATTTCTAATAACATTTCTTGTTTCACAGTAATGATTAGGTAATCAAACTAGGAGACCAGATAAATTCTATCAATCCTTCATAAAAAAGTCTATCTTTTATTACATCAGGCCTTGACTGACTGCTATGGAGTTTTGTACGGCATCTGGTTAAAAAAAAGTTCCTAGTAATCGTTCAAATACTTGCTGCAGGAGTCTCAATTAACTCAGTGAAAGGTGGATCGACAAATCCAATCTTCTTCAAAATGTAAACATGTAACAGAGTAAGGGCAACAAAGCCTGAACCACAATTTTAGTGGGGCATGGAAAAGGGTCCTAGGAATAGTAATAAGTTATTATTTCTCATATGGTTATTACTGTTTACAGACTTGCTACCTTCACCATACTTTGAAGCCTACAGGTGAGAAATCCTGGGCCTGATTATTATAATAGCTGGCATATAAATCCTTACTGAAATCCCAATCTGTTACTGTTTTGAAAGTACTCTATGTTGTTTCTAAGCTAGCCGGTGAAATATTTTTGCTGTCATCTAGAAACATTTTTCCTTGATTCAAGTCTACTAAGATTAATAATCCTCTAAAACTAAACAAATATTTTCTGAACCCAAGGTTTGAGAATAAAACAACCTAGAGCTGTTTTTATGTTTGAAAGCCTAATTTTAAGCTAGGTATCATCTGCTTTAAAGACCATCAACATTCAATACAGAAGAAAATAACCACTGGTTAGGAGGCTGGCTTAAAGAATAAATACAGACAACAGTCCAATTTCTGTTATACTGCATGTTACCAATAGATAAGAATTATTCATAGCATACACAATGGTTAAATTATGAACCAAATAAAAAGGACAAACTGTAAAGTATTATCAAAACTGTGTTTTATTTTCAATACAAGATAAATACCATGCTTGTTACTAATGCAGTTTAGGGCCAACAATGGCCATATAGCAAACTGCTGAACAGTCACCTAAATGCTAAAGAAAGAAAAGACAAAGTAAACATTAAACACAAAATTGCAATTACAAACATTTTAATAAAATGGAATGAGCTTTTTAATAGAAGCTATTATGGAAGTCTAGTTCTCATGGACACCAAAAAGATGTCTATTTGATCAAATATCACCTTACCTTTTGCACAGAAATCTTATTGTGAAGTCACCAGAGTCAATAGCTAAAATTTTAAGACTTTCTTTGGCCTTCTGGTATTAGACAAATTATTTACAAACCGTGATTTAGTTAATTCATGGATACTGGTAATATGATACAATTTTTTTTGTTAAGGGCTTTCCATTAAAAATTGTAAAACAACTTTGTAAGGCTGTACAAGGCTGTAAACTACTTTGCTAATATACCATGGGATGAAGAGGAAGAAGAGTAAGAATAGACCTTTTTTTAAGGCTAAAGTCATCAATGTTATAGATGCATTCCTTAGAATACATTATGATTTACCCCAAGGATCCTTTCCCATTAAATACCACCTGAGTACTACAATTCTCAAAGTAAAAAAATAAACACGAATTCACCACTGTCTTTTAAAATAATTTAACTTACAGAATGCTGAGAAGTGTTATGAAGTAACAGTGTGACAAAAAGAAAACATCTTCAAAATGAAGTGTTTTTACTTAATGCAGGGTCTGTCCAATTATGAAATTAATGCAGAACATTTACACCCATGGCAGAATTTTAGGATGCTCGCACATGAAAAACTTTTTGTAGTATTTACTATCCGCTGATACCATTTCAGGATTTGTGTGACTTCAATTAAATGCTACCTAATATTTTAAGACTCCTATTACAATATGTTAATATAGCAGGAAGTCTTTAAAACATTAAAATCTGTCTATTCCTAACCAAGTGTTTATATGTCCCATACAAAAACCACAGTAGCTGCATACTCAGAGTGAATGCCAACAACCTGAAATTTTAAAGAAACATTGGTTAAGACAAACCTAAATCAATCTAAACTGGATACAATTGCTTGAATATTTGTAAAAATTCATATTGCTTCTTTCTAATGCCAAGAAAGAAGAGTGTAAGAACTTCCTCCCAGAAGCCTAGACATTTTAACACATTTTCTATTTCAACTTACAAGGAAACTTTAATCCAGAATCTTTTGATTTCTCTAGTCAAAAATCTCACATTACAAACACAAGGAATGCTATATGTAAGGCCACATCTTAGGAAATTTATAATTTTTGGTTGAATATTTATTAAAAAATTAGTCTAAGGCTTCTAAGAGTCAAGTTGCTAAAAAAATGAAATAAATACTCCAGTGTTTAAACTGAAGGTTAATGTAAAAAAACAACACACACACAGAGTAAGAACAGAAAAATAGAATGCTTTGCTACAAAAATCCCACTTAATATATTTTAGCACAAAAACATCTAATATGTACAATGGATAAGCGTGCATTTAAGTACATACAACTGCTGGAAACATTTACAGACGGCTATGGGATGCAAATGAACTTAATGAATAAAATTTAAAAGGCAGTTATCTGTAAAACAGTTAAGACTCTCAATACTGTATTCTCAGTAAAGAATCAGAACATAAACTTCCTCTTAAAATAACAGGCTGAAGCTTAAAACACAAAATTGAAGCCATCTTATAAAATACAGAAAATGCAATGATCATTCAGGTATGAAAACCAAAATGTTGAGAGCACTCCAACAGAAAGTCTCATAGTAGCATTTCATTGTATAAAACAGTATGTATTTAGGTTATTGGCACATTTAAATACATAAGGGAAAGAGAAAGTCTTTACCCTTCCAACAATTTTCCCCTTTCACTATAAAATGTTATACAACATTCATTAAAATCCCGTGTTTATTTTAAGAACTGACCTTAAACTAGTAAAAAACAAAGCAGTATTCTCCACAGGAGAATTAAATGAAAATAATACCTTAAGCTACAATCCATAAGTTATCTGTGAACTCCAAATTGTAGTTAACTGCTTAAGAATATTCTAGGTAAAGGGGCCATTAAATGGGCTAAACTATGATCAATAGCCACTGCAACTTACTCCAAATCTTGTCTATGAAAACTGACAAAATAAACACTTCCAAATTTACATTGGAATATCCTTTCCAAAACATATATCCTTTAACTATAAGCAGCAAAATCGATTCAAAGTGTTGCCTCAGAAGCAATACCACAGAGGTGCTGCATCACTCATTCGTAACTACTGGCTGAAAGGAATGTGACCGTATAGCACTAATAAATGCCTATGGTTTACAGTTAAACTCAAATTTGTTTTCATGTCCACTACAATTATTAGTAAAAAGAAATGAAAAGATCTCTGAAACTCTCTTTCTCTCTCTCTTTTTTTTTTTTTTTGGTGTCTATGTAATGATTTATCTCTTTGGATTGTTTTTACATGTTAAAAAAAAAGAAAGAGTTTTCAAATAACATTAGCTCAAAAATGACAGAGGGATAAGAAGAATAAAACAAGGCTTGCAATTTTCACCTTTAGTGCTATACATTCGTGTGTTATCAGGTAGAAGATGACTGTAAAAATTAATGGACAAAAAAGTATTTCCTTCTGACAACACTTAAAAATAACGGACTAGCAGCAAACAATTCTAGGACACTCACATTGTCTGCAACAAAAGTTATGTAATGAAATCAGCCACGTAGGGAGAAGAGTGATATATAGAATGAGCAATTAAAGGGTTCCACTGATAAAAAAAAAAACAAAAAAAACAAAAAAAACCCCGAAAAGATAAATGATTTAATTAGTACAAAATTTCCAGTTTCATCTCAAGTTCAAGCGGTTAGATTTTTAGAATTCCATTTTTAAAATGTCAGAAAGTATCTTATTCTCATGGACATTTACTTACCTTTTAAGCTTACTATTAACTAATTTCCCTTGTAATATATTTATGTCCATACTTCTTCACATTAGGGCATTGTGATTAAAATATAAAAGCTAAGGAATGACAAAACACCTACACACAAAACAAGAAAACTGATTTTGATTCAACTCTCAAATAATGTTAAAAAGGCAATTGCATTTTCAACAAGACAGAACACTTGAAAAATTTTTCTGAGAGCAAACAGTTCTGATAAACGCCAGTGATCCCATGCACAAATACTCTAATCACAAAATGTTTTAAAATAAAACTAGCAATAATAGGAATAACTTGAAATAGCTAATTTTGTAAGAACTAGTGTGATAGTGGGCAAAATGGAAGGGAAGAACTGCATTGCAAATCTCTGGAGGGCTTCTGTAAGTTGCACATGACATAATATTCAGGGTAACTAAATACTTTTAAGCACTGCCCTAAAATTTGGCTGTATTTTTAAAAAAACCAATGTGTATTATCAGATCACTCAAAAGATAATCAGATCAATAACAAATTAAACTTGCCTAGGACTTCAACTCAAATTTCTGAAATAGTGATTCGGAATGACCTTCCTATAAAAGTATCTAATCAAGTTGTCACCCTGCCTATGCTAATTTTGTAATTAAGAACACATGCCAGCCAAGTGCTTTTAATGTGGGTCTATATGCAAGGCAGATTTGAAAAAAATCTTTGATTAAGTAACTCTAGCATGAATCAGAAGGTTGCATGAATACACGTAAGATTCCTTGAACTGGTGACAGGGTAAACCTATTATCACCCATTACACATACAGGAGATTACAACTCGGTATTAGTAAGCATCACGCCCTTCCAAAATCTATAGTAACCAGAAAATAAAACTAATGATCTCCTTACTCCCATTTGTCTGCTGCACGGCTGTATTTACACTGCCTATGGCTTCAAAAATAAACCATAAGCACTATTAATATAAAACAGCAAATAACTGCCGCATCCAATCAGAATTGTCAAAATATTTCTTCAATGTTAGCAGTTTACAATTAAGTGTTTCAGTACATCTGTGTTGTCATTAAGCTGCATTACTGTAGCAAATAACGTATGGGTTTTTACTAAAATGTTAAAACCACAAAATTTTTTTTGACCCCTAACACATCGACTGGATTGCTATGTCTGTGAAATTTTACAAGTTTACATACCATTCAGCAAAATCACAAGCTAACTAGGTAAAAACAGCTAGAAAAGCAGAATATAGAAATATTAAATATCCATGTAATCACCTATTCTAATATCAAAATCAAGGGCAAGAGACACTTAATTAGTATGTTTAATTCACTGAACGCAAGATTAGATTGGTGCATATCCAAAAACGCTATTGCAATGCTTTTTTAAAGGACAGTATAAATGTCATAGTAACATTATCTTTAGATATTGCTGAACACAAGACTTTCCCTGAGGTGTAAACATCAAATAACTTGAACAGCTTTACACATCAGCCCCATTAAACAGTTTATTACAACACTACATCTATTGTAATCAAAGTGGTGCTGTTTACAGACATTATCATATGAACATTTTTAACAAGAACAAACTACTATAAAAACAAGCATTTACTTGACGTTTTTTTTCCAATTGCTTGCACATTATAATGGCCAAATGTATATAACCAGTAATAAAGTTGCAAAAGCTATAACTTTTTAAATCACACAGGTTTCCTTCAAATAAAACAGTTAAGCAACATAAAAAATAAAAGTAGAGCTACTGGTTACCATTTATGCAGATTTGCTTTATTCAGATCTATTCCTGTTCATTTTATCCATGAATCCTTACAGGTTCAGTTCAATCACAAGAAGCAAACTGCTGGACAAGCGTCATTTTTCCCCCATGAAGACTGTTTTGTCTTGGAAGGTGTTCCTCTTCCTTCAGCTGTAATGTGTCAAAATTTGTGATGTAGATTTTGCTATTCCCCATAATACACAGAAAAACGCTGGCTTAACTATACATAACACAAGTCGTGCATCTACTTCACTGTTACGTATTCTAACACAAGAAGCATTAACTGAAACAGTAGCTGCCTTTATGGTGGAGAAATGCTCCCAATTTATGTGCTGATTAAAACTGAGACATTCTGATTCCATGCTTCTTAGTTATTACTGCCTTATTAATTTAGTGACAAGCAAAAATGAAAATATAGCAGCTGCTGTTTCTGTGATGATGGAAACATTTATAAGTCATTTTCTAAAGTATGCATACTACAAAAATAAATGGGAAAATGCTTGAATGATTTTAATGTAAATATTTTTCATTCACCCACATACCAATTCTAAAGAACTCATTAACAATTAAATGTGAACTGAATATAAAATGCAATTATTTTACAAATTAGTTGTATTTATTTGACAGCATACAGGAACTTCTGCAAATGTTATAAATCAAACTGTTTCATGTTACAAAATTTATAAATAAAATTTATATATAGCTCAGTATGCACATTTAAATAAATATGACATCCACGTACAAATCTTTAGACGTAATACAAATTTAAAACATTTACTTTACTTTCACTCTATTCCACCTATATTGAAATAACTAATGTGGTATATAAGCTAACCAAAAACAAGCTAAAAAAGAATCTACAATGATAAATTTCATTGAAAACTCACACAACGAAAAAAAAAAACAATCAATTTGGTAAACTAAAATTTCAAGAATACAAAAATATGCAAACTTCAGGTAGAGGTTCACAAAAGAAACATTCAATTAACTTGCATGTAAGTCATCACTGAAACACCAAATATTTAAAATGTAAGTTCCAAGAGAGCATTTTAATAAGATGATGTAGTAAGAAGTAAAGGGCACAATATTTAGTGATATGCTTGCCATAAAATTGGAAAGTACTTTGCTTTATAATTAAGAGTAATTAATATTCTGTCACAACTACAAATGTCATATTTTATGTCCTTTCCTCCCCAACTAGGCTGTAAGCATCTTCAGAGCATCAATACACATATGCACTCACACTGCCTAGCAGTAAAAACCTAAATTTTACAACTGCAAAAGAAAACAAAAAACAAAAACCCCAGATGTTTTAATCCTGAACTTTCTCTTTTAAAGAGTTTCTATTTCCCTGTATTTTTAAATGAGATACTTAAGCCATTTCTAATGTTACCTTTTGTTGTACTTTTATCTTATGTTGAAGCTTTAGGTGGAATTATTTCATGGGAAAAAATCTAGAAAGGCAGCTTTCACAGGTTTTATTTTTGTTCTTTGCAATGTATTTTTAAAAACTGGTATTAAAGACAGATAAGGAATATGTTCTAACCAGAAAAGATGCTGGGAAATAAATAAATCTTACTGCAAAAAGTATGTTATCTCCCTAACCTTTTTGTCATGATGCGAGAGAGAGAGATCGGTCATTAAAGAGGGAAAAATTAAAGTCACAGCGAACAAAAAATACCCATTCCTTCCAAAAAACATGTGGCATACACTGCAACTTACTCTTATTCATCACTCCACAAAGGAGAATTTTACTACTTTTTCTGCAGAGAATCCTGTTTGTGAAATTGTAACACACATCTTTTTTGCAGGACAAATACACTCATCTTTCGCTTGAATATACTTCATTTATCTTTACTATTAAAATTCTCTCATTTTTACCATACAGACATAAAATCTGGGGGTAGTCTGACAGTTTTTATTTCTCTTTCTAAACACTTTACATTTATCCATTTGGAAATACAAATTTTACAATCTCAAACGGAAGCAAATTTGAAGGCAATACAACCCATTTCCAATAATCCAATCCCATAGGAACTCTCAAATTTCTAGTTAGACATCTACATAAACAAAGATATCAAAAAAGCTTAAAAGTGACAAATACATTCAATGCTCATGTTTTCAGAATACCATTTAGTCAAATATGTTAATGTCAAAGTCACACAGTTTTAGCTATCAATTATAAAAGGAAGATCTATGTAGACACCTGTTAAAAAAACTAAGACAAATGTAATCTACAGCTCTCCAGTGAAGTCTCTAAAGTAAGCACTAAGTAAAATTTCCAATACAGAGAAGCACCTGTATTTTGAGATAATGTAAGATCAAGCCAATACTAACAGCTCAAATTATGAGCATTTCTGTTAAAACTCATCTAAGTAAATTTGTTAGCATCAGTATTTCTATGCTCATGGCCAATTCACCTTTCTAGTAAGATTCAAATATGTATCTGATATGGCTCTTTCACAGGCTTTCACATTAATAATCAATTAAAAGAAGTGAATATTGAATTGAAAAAAATTCCAATATACTTTTAGAGATGTGCTTCTATTAACTCAGTGAAATAAAATTCACGTTTCTCTTTTCTGAAAATTTCTCCTTAATGACAGGAATGGGGATGGAGCGGGCAAAACAAATAGAAGATTCTGAATATAAGTCAACTCTTATAAATCAAAATTCCTTCTTGCAGTGGCTAAAACATAGTACATGAAAATTCTGTTTATTTTAAGTATTTACAAAACTTCCCTTCCTACCACAACATTTGGTAAATTTCCTTCTTTCTACCTGTGGTCACAGTACTTACCTTACCTCATTTTAACTAAAGTCTTTCATTATATTATAAAACAGATACAAGACTGTTGCTCTAGGGCAGTTCACTATAGAAATAAACCTCACCACAGTCAAGGAAAACTCATCTTTGTCCCCCAAATTTCACAAAATGGACATTTCAAAATAAGCTACTTATGTGATTGAGAATTTCCTGTGAGGATTAGAACACCCTACCACAGAAGGCAAATTAGTAAATATGCATAGCATATGCGGCACACTTACCCCTTTTCGGTTATTAGGTTTTCTTTAAAACAATGCTAACTAAATATTCATTCAAAACATTACTTAATTCAAAGTGATCTAAATTACAAACTAAAACAATGGTAGTAAATTTCACACTGAGATGAAGGTGAGAGCAAGGTGACTCACATTGGCACTGAATTTTCTTTTAACAGGGAACATTAATCATTTGTAAACAAAACCCATTCTTAAACCACAGTGAGCAAAAAACACACTATACATCCATTCTCGGGATTACTTCCTACCCTCCTGTCACTTCAGTTAAGACAGCTGTGTAGTAAGGTTTTACAAATATTAAAAGCAAGAAAACCTGGAGCAAAAGAAGTGAAAACTAGCATATCCAGATGAAGCACAGCAGGTAAGACATATGGGAGAACACAAACACAAGGCTGGATAATATTAGGCAGATCTCAGATGACCTAAGAGTTGCAGAAATAATTTTTAAGTATCATTACCACCAGTATCATTCATTGGATGGTTAAGAGAACTTAATTTTCACATTGGCCTCAAAGTAACACTAAATCTTAAGGAGCTGTACACCTCAGCATATAAAAAAACCTTTTTATTCTTTTGGCTTTTTTTGTTTTTCCTACATTAATGAAAAACTATAAACTAAGTAAAGAATGCAAACCACCCTAAATCTTGTGCAATAACAACACAACCTGAGATTATGGTATCTATGATTAAGTCTTACAACAAAGTGTAGTTATTTAATCCTTTTTCCACACAAGATGCTTAAAATTTTATCAAAGAAATGGACAATGATTTGAAAATATGTAAAACCTCATTTCAGGGAGAGAAAAAGCATGAATAAAGAGTATATTAAAAAATAATTTGGATTCATTATTTTTTGTACACACAAAAAAAACACCCCTGAATCATTAACAGAAATTTGCTGTGTGGCATTGTTCCAAACGATAAGAGGAATGCAATCTAAAAGAAAATAACTGTGAAAATTATTTCTGTAAAAAGTGTACAATTTTAAAACACTGAACTACTTTTGTTTTGCTCAGAGTGGTCTGAGAATAGAGGCAGAAATTACAGAATATGAAATACAAGGTATTTACATATTGAAAATTTACAATACTGATATTCCCATTAAAGTATTACCTATTTGAACTTGATACTGAATGCTTTTAGAAAAATTAATACATATTTTAAATGAGAGAATGCAATTAACATTACCAACAGTTCAAACACAAAAAAAATTAAGATGGGACAGACATTAACAGCTTGCTGACATCATTAAGTTTCCAGTTAAATTAAGAACTTGCCCTTTTAGCCATTCATCATTTTAATAATAAATTACATTATTGTTTTATTTATATACACGCTTACTGACATTCAAGTTAGCTTCCAAGTTACTTGTACTCCATTTAGTCCATTTAAGATTTACATGAAAGCTCAAAAGGACTCATATTTAAAAACTTCTAAAAAGGTCAACAGACCCTATTATGATAATAATTAAATGTGCAGATAGTTTTCTTGTTTGTTTAGAAGTTTCACTTGAAAATATTTAATCCTAGTCCCCAACCCTGTAAATTCACATCTACATCCGCAATAAATATTGTTTGGTATAGCAAAGGTACAATATTCCAGGATAACAGAATTTTTTGCCCTAGAAATGCTTATGTAAAATTTTGCTTGGATGAAGGCACATAACAATATTACAACTCAATTTTGATTAATGTACAAACAAAACATGGGAATTTTGATATGGTACACATCAGTGATTAGGAAAAAATGTCAACCATAGTTTTCAAGTTAGGAATTCATAGTTAATGTCTGAATGTAATGAAACTCAAGCCATGATATAGTTAGGTGTACCCATTACTAGAATGTAATGTTAGTTAATTCAAAGTATTAAAATTAACAGTGGACTTTTCAAGGAGTTTACCTGGCTGACTATGCTAGTTTAACTGAAACCAGGAAGAAAAATCATTAACGTTGGGTATAATCTGGTTCAGAAGCTCCTTGATGGGCACATCCAATCTTGGAGATGTTTAAAAATTTATGGAAGTTTCATTATTATGCCCTCAATAATTAGAAGCTTGCTGATAACTGGCAAAGTCTAAATAAAGATATAACTCATAGAACCTGTACTTTACCATAAATGAAATGGCTGATACAACTAAGCATTTCAAGTAAGTTGGCTAAAATTCACCTTAAGCAACTGATGGATACTGAGAATTTTTTCCTAAAATGGGATTAAGATTTATTCAACCCAAAGGGGAAAAAACTACATCTTTAAAATTTAGTGTTTAAATTTACATGACAGAACATTTAATTAATCCTTACATCCAAAAGCAGTATTAATTTCAATGAGCTCATTTTAAAGTGAGAGATGTTTTGCTTCATACTAAATGTTTTGGGATTTATATTAAGTTCTATAATACAATACATGGAAAATTATTTTAAAATTCAAGTTCTGATAAATATTTAAGATGCATGGTCAAAATGCTAGGGAAGTATTAAAAATGGCCTTTCACTTCAAATAGCCCATAAAACTGTGAAAATGTAATAGCTAATGTACCATAAAAATAAGACTTACATGTTTATTTTATAAATAGTATCATTCAAAAAGGATCTCATATGCTAAGATATATCTCTTATAGTTAAAGAAACTGCTATTCTGCCACAAAATTACATACACTTGATAGTCTTTGATTTTGCCCGTAACAACTTAAATACTAACAATTACCATGACTAAATTTTCAGGGTTTCCCATGATTATGGAAAATAATTATGTAAAGAGTAGTTACCTGTAAGGGATTTGTTTAAGCCTAATTTAATTTGGATATACCACCAACATATAAAGAAAAATTATTTGTTTACAGAATATCCTTTGTGTCACATGCACAAGTCTCACAGTGCCCTCCCCCTACTTTTCACATGAATAAATGCTGTTCACAAATATAAAAATAAAAACACGTGAAAATGAAGTATAAACAGACAACTTCCCGCTTTATGAAAAATGTACACAAGAAATAGTTTTAAAATACAGAAAAAAAGACACATGATTATGGTTTATGAATGAAACATCAAAGAAAATTATTTCAAGGTTATTCTAACCTGGGATGCATGATTTGATACAACTTAAAATTCTTAGATATGGAGTACCCTGAATCCATTTTAATTAAGTTTCATATCTTCTTTGCAAATTAAAGGATATGTTTTATTTTAAAACAAAAACCAGATGCCAAGAAAAGTGTCTTTTCTAAAGAGTATTCTTTTAAGTACAAAAGCTCTTTCAATGCTGAGAAACCATCCTCCTGTATTATAAGCTATTATAGTGTTAGATTGTCTTTAAAAATTTTAGGGAGTCAGTTCAAGGAGGGAAACTTTCAATTTACTTTTACAAGTCCAAGCACTGTGTGTGTGTGTGTGTGTGCGCACGTTTGTGTGCGTGTGTATGAATTAACTTCCTGTATTTTGTATTTCAAATCACATGCAAACTATCTATATAATTAAGACAATTCCAATTTTCAGATTTTAGAAGTAGACATGAGTCCTCTTGATTGTTTTCTTGCTTTCTAAAGACCATCAACAATCTTAAAGTTTTAACTCAGCAATATTCAAGGATAAAACATCAAATTTTTTTTTTTTACCTGTCATTACTCACCTGTCATTTGTCTCAGATGTTTCCAGAAGATTAAATTCAGAACAAGTAGTTGGACCACTTAAAATGTAGGTATATACTGTATAAACAATAGCCTTGGAGTTATAATTACTGTTAATAACACATATGCTAAATATAACAGGAACAAGGAATACCCACCTTCTTCTAACGATGACGATACTCGCGCTCTCGGTCCCGTTCTCGGTCCCGATCTCGGTCCCGGTCCCGATGTCTCTCTCGTTCTCTGCTTCTCTCTCTATAATAATCATCATGACGATCTCTACTACGGGATTTATGACGCCGACTCTTTTCTCGTGATCTACTATGGTCCCTCTCTCTTGATCGTTCACGTCTTCTAAAAGAAATTACTGGATTAATGCTCTCTGTAAATGAACAGCAGTGGTTAAAAGTACCCAAGGCAAAAAATTCTTCACAAACCTAGTTTAGACTTAGGATATCCTGAACTACCAATAACGATTTACCAACTCACCTGTAAGCTTGAACTAGAAATTCCATTTTTAAAAATATTCACCCCCAAACTAAGAACCAGACACACAGGGGCAATACATCTTATCATCTATAACATGTAATAGCCTAAAACAGACACGTAGTAACTGAACGAAAAACAGAAAGGTAAAGGAGAAAAAATTTCAACGAACATGTTGTTTCAAACTAAAGATTGTACAGAAGGTAGTTTCTTAGACATAAAAGTCATGAAATTATGAAACTTAAATACATAAAAATTACCATCAAGAGGTGACCTAAGCCTATCAATTTTACAACTGGTAAACATATCAATTTTACATTTATAACTATCCCAAATATGATTGTTCATGAGCCCCACTCCACTAAGAAACTTTCTTATGTATGTTTGCTGCAGGGGGTGTGTGGTGGAGACCTGGGGGGCATGGTGGGAAGCAGAGTTCAAAACTTAGTTCAAAACTTATGACTTGTGAGTTCAAAACTCACAAGTTCAAAATTTATGACCACTAGAAAACACTGGGATATAATTCACATTGTTACTCAATAAAAAGAATTACTTCATGAGCTGCCTTCAAAAATAAAACAAGGGCACCTGGGTGGGTCAGTCAGTTAAGTGTCTGCCTTCAGCTCAGGTCATGATCCCAGGGTCCTGGGATCAAGTCCCACATCGAGCTCCTGCTCAGCGGGGAGTCTGCTTCTCTCTCTCCCTGCCTCTCCCCCCGCTTGTGCACACGCTCTCCGTCAAATAAATAAAATCTTTAAAAACAAAACAAAAAAACCCCAAACCAAACAAAAACAAAAACCAGGTAATTTAAATGAAGTATACTGCTTAAAATACTTTTAGAAATTCTTCTAAATTTTTCACAATTCTGGACTTTAAGCTCTATTACAAAGCTATAATCATCAAGACAGTATGGTACTGGCACAAAAACAGACACAAAGATCAATGGAACAGAATAGAAAACCCGGAAAAGGACCCTCAACTCTAAGACCAATTAATACTTGACACAGCAGGAAAGAATATCCAGTGGAAAAAAGACAGTCTCTTCAACAAATGGTGTTGGGAAAACTGGACAGCCACATGCTCAAGAATGAAACAGGATCACCCCCCACTTTTTAAAAAGATTTTCTTTATTTAAGAGAGAGACAGTGACATGCACGAAAGCATGACAGAGAGGCAGAGATAGAGGGAGAAGCAGACACCCTGCTAAGCAGGGAGCCCAATGCAGGACTCAATCCCAACACCCAAAGATCATGATCTGAGCTTAAGGCAGCTGCTTAACCAACTGGGCCACCCAGGCACCCCTGAAACTGGACCATTTCCTTACACCATACACAAAAACAGACTCAAAATGGATTAAAAACCTAAATGTGAGACAGGAATCCATCAAAATCCTAGAGGAGAACACAGGGAGCCACCTCTTCAACCCTGACTGCTCAACTTCTTGCTAGACACATCTCTAAAGGCAAGGGAAACAAAGGCAAAAATGAATTACTGGGGCTTCATCAAAATAAAAAGCTTTTGCACAGCAAAGGAAACAGCTGACAAAACCAAAAGACAACCAACAGAATGGGAGAAAATACTGGCAAATGTCTTATCAGATAAAGGGCTAATATCCAAAAATCTATAAAGATCTTATCAAACTCAACACCCAAAGAATAATCCAATCAAGAAATGGGCAGAAGACATGAACATTTCTCCAAAGAAGACATCAAAATGGCCAACAGACACATGAAAAAGTGCTCAACATCCCTCAGCATCAGGGAAATACAAATCAAAACCACAATAAGATACCACCTCACACCGGTGAGAATGGCTAAAATTAACAAGTCAGGAAAACGACAGATGTTGGCAAGGATGTAGAGAAAGGAACCCTCCTACACTGCTGGTGGGAATGCAAGCTGGTGCAGCCACTCTAGAAAACAGTATGGAGGTTCCCCAAAAAGTTGAAAATAGAGCTACCCTATGACCCAGCAATTGCACTACTGGCTATTTATCCCAAAATACAAATGTAGTGATCTGAAGGGGCACGTGCACCCCAATGTTTATAGAAGCAATGTCCACAATAGCCAAACTATGGAAAGAGCCCAGATGTCCATCAACAGATGACTGGATAAAGATGTGTGTGTGTCTGTGTGTGTGTGATGGAATATTACACAGCCATCATTTTGCCATTACAATGACCTGGATGGAACTAGAGGATCTTATGCTAAGCGAAATTAGTCAATAAGAGAAAGACAACTATCATATAATCTCACTGATGTGGAATTTAAGAAACAAGGCAGAGGACCATAAGGAAAAAGAGGGAAAAAATGAAACAAGACAAAACCAGAGAGGCAGACAACCATAAGACTTTTAATCATAGGAAACAAACTGAGGGTTGCTGGAGGGGAAAGAGGTGGAGGGACAGGGTAATTAGGTGATGGATATTAAGGAGAGCATGTGATGTAATGAGCACCAGGTAGTATATAAGACTGATAAATCACAGGTCTGTACCTCTGAAATCAATAATACATTATACATTAATTAACTGAATTTAAATTTAAAAAATGAAAAAAAAAGAAAAAAGAAAGAAATCCTGCTAAATTCTGAAATTCACAATAGGGAAATAACAACTGCCTGTAAGCTGAAATACCTAGAAATTCTTACTTAGTAAGGCTTAAAAAATTTAAAAGAAGACTATGTAAGGTATGGTCTTCAGCTATGACAAATTTGTTCAGATACAAAAATGCTTACTTACACTGGGTCAGAAAGGTACTAATTAGAAAGCTGAGAACCATGACAAAGACAGGGTCCTTTCCCTTAACTTAATTAAGATTCTAACACCAGATAAAGTATACTGAAGATAGATCTATGAATATCATATACAGATTAAAGATCTACCTTTCAAAATATGTAAAATTTCAAAGTTAGCTGTAATACTAAAAAAAAGGAACTACTTAATTAGAAAACTAAGAATAGACATTAACTTCCTTGTTCAAAGAAATATTTATTTAGCACCTGTTCTGTACCAAACACTGTTTAGTCATTAGAAATACTGCAGTGAGCAGGACAGGTAAGGCCCCTTCCATCTTCCAACATGTATGTGTTCTAGTGAAAAGAAATGTGCAGTAACAATAAAGAATAGGGGTAGCTGGGTGGCTCAGTCAATTAAGGGTCCAACTCTTGGTTTTGGCTCAGGTTGTGATCTCAGGGTTATTAGAATGAGCCCCATGTCAGGCTCTGTGCTCAACACAGAGCCTGCTTGGGAATTCTTTCCCTCTTCCTCTCCCTCTCCCTCAAATAAACAAACAAATAAATAAATGAATAAATAAAATCTTTAAAAAAAAAAGACTATGGTAAGTACTGTGACTATGGTAAATACTATGAAAAAAATAAAAAGAACAACAAGACATAATAACCTGGGAGAAGACTTCTTCTAGAAGTTAGACTGAGTTAAAGCATGGAGAATAAGAAGTGAGCTATGTGAAGAGCCAGGGAAAAGGGTTCCCAGCAGAAGGAATATCAGGTATAAAAACACTGAGGTGATTAAGTATTAATGGATCAAGAGAAAGAGAAGAGAGATCACCACCATGACTAGAGAATAGTGGGCAAGGGGTGAGGGACACTATGAGGCTGAAAAGACAGGCAAGTATCACACATTGCCTCAATGTTTAGAGTCTTATTCTAAGAATAACTGGAAACCTTTGAAGGGTTTTAAAAACAAGCAAACACCTGACATTTGATTCAATGTAAGAAAAGAAGAAAAAAAAAATCAATATAGCTATTGCATAAACAGTAATAAGTAAAATCAAAGTCATATGTTAAAGTCCCAAACACAGTATTTTTTGTTTGTAAAATAACAGTTTTAAATAGACATGAGACAGGAAAGTTTTACCTTGATCCAGAACCATAAGACTTGGATTCAATTCCATGAAGGCAATCTTGCAAAGAGCTAATAAGAACTTTGCAACGATCATCAGCAGATACTTTGGATTGTTTAATTAAAGAAATTGCAGTTACCAATGTCTCAATAGCACTCCCATAATCACCTAAGAGGGAAAGGAGAGACTGAAATCAAAGAAATTGTTTCCAAAATACCATCTAACCATTTGGGGTAAGAGTAATAAATCATTTTATAAAAGAACAAAATAACTGCAGAAGAGGTCTTAATTTTTTAGTGTTTCACCATTTGGAAAAACGTTTTATGTGCATGAAATTAGCACAATTTGTTATTATTATTGCTGTGTAAAGCAGGTTATTAATTTGTAAATATGAGAGTCAAATTTAAGCCACTAAATGTAAAGACTAAAATTTAAATCTATACCTAAAAATGTAAAATTATGGATTTTTTTCATTACTGTGACACACAGCTTCCTTCAATGTCTTTTAAATAAACACAGATATGATTTGGGAATATGAATATAAATACTAAATGACCAATCTTTGTTCAGATAAATACAAATGACCAATCTTCAAGACTGCACATAGTTTTAGGCCATTCCTAATAACATAAATAAGAAATATTAATACAGAAATACACAAACCAGCACTGGCATCAGACACAGCTCTTGAAATAGCACTGCTTGAGATTGCCCTATTTCTATTCATGATTTCTTCAAACTCAGCTTCACTCAATGGCGTTCTTGCAGTATCCATTTCCCTGTAAAATAAATATAAACCTTAAATTGCACTCAACAAATTTTCCAAGTTAGTCAGAACAGTATAAAACAATTCATATTAGTTGCTTTTGACAAATGCCTCAGAGCTAGCAGTTGTTTTTTCCAAAGTGAAGCATACTATTTATCCTACAAAAAGAGTAAGTCTAAGCAAAATTCTCTTATTCCACTATCTTTCAGCTGAAATAAAGTAGCAACTTAGAAACTTTGCCTTTTGGAGGCCAGAGATAATGTATTTACATATTTACAATATAATATTTTTCAGAGTCATACAAAAAGAAGACACAATAAATTGTTCTGATGAATATATATATAACATAAATAGTTACATATTACTATATCTTCTATTTATATATATTTTTAAATGTTGACAACAAAAAATACAGGCCTACACAATTAAGGAGTTTGGTTACATTTATGTTTGGATCCTCTAGGCACAGGGCCCAACTTACAAGAGAAGGATAACAAATGTCTAATTAATGAATAGAAATTCAGATGCGGACAAGATCTTAGACCATCTTGTTTACCACTGAATCCCTGGAAGAGTATCAGGCAAATAAAAGATAGTAAGTGTAAACTGTTGAAAAAAAATGGATTAAGTGCCAAAATTTTCTAAAGCTACTTGACAACTTTAAAAACTACATGTAAACTATGTGTCGACTGTATTTCAATAATAAAAAAAAAAAACCTGTACATGTACAGTACAGGAAAAGAAAAGTCTTGCCATCTGAGTTACCAGTTACTAGGTAGGACACTGAGTTGAGGGACACAGTAGCAGCTCATTCCAATGAAATGAGGAAACAGTTAATCTAACTTTTTGCATGCTTTTAAAATATTACTGTCATTCCCCAAACTTTATAAACATCCAGAGCAAATTACAAGTTGTTCAAAATATAGGTGTAATTTCAACTAAATGCCGCGACTTGTGCCAATTCTATCCCTCTTAAAAAAAAATCCCATGTTAAAATAATAAGTTTTCTCTAATTTCTGATAAAAAATTAGTCATTAATAACCATCCCCACCATTCTTGAAAACCCAATACTGCAGAAATTCTGTTATGTTAGGAAAAGGATATGAAACTCAAATTTTAAACAGTCAAACCAAGTCACGTAACCCACTCTTATATTCTAATTGTGAATATTTAATATGAAGTCACTCACTGGAATTAAAGTGAACAGAAGAAGTTACATACTAGTTCAACAGTTCTAACAGTTTTCTAAAGAAAACAGCATCTTAAATAAAAGATTTATTTATCTGAGAGAGAGGGAGAGAGAGAGCACAAGTGGGGTGGGGGGTGGGTCAGACAGAGAGGGAGAAGCAGACTCCCCACTGAGCAGAGAGCTCAACTTCAAACTCGAACTCAGAACCTGAGATCATGACCTGAGCCAAAGGCAGACACCTAACCAACCGAGCCACCCAGGTGCCCCAAAACACCATTGTTGACAGTCAAATAGATGCAACTTCTACAAACAGATAATGGTCAATGAGTTTTGCTTACAACATCAAAGTTATTGCCATGTGTCTGTGTAACTGCATGGAATTAGGCAGAACCTCAAATCCATTCCTTCAGGATGTTATCAGACAAAATGAAATACAAAGTAGTTTAACAGTGATAGTTTAGAAATATAAACTCAGAAGAAATTAAAGGGGCAAATTCAAATAGTTCTTGGAGAGTAGAAACCTAGCTCTCTAAATTATGTTTTGAGTATGGACAGTTTTTAAATGACTTTCAAAGGGCGCTAAGAGATCACTTACTTCAATAGTGATTTCCACCCAGCTCTCCTTCAAACATCACCATTAATTATTCTAATTTCCATAAAAACTGTTTTACAAGCCCCTTCGTCTACCCAAATATACTTGTAAATCACTGAATGTTTCCATTTTAATTAAAAGTTGGTAATCTGCTACTCAGGATTCCTGATCAGCATGAGCTAATCAATAGTACTTATATAACAAACTGATCTAATTCCTAAAATGAAGAAACTTTAGTGCTCTGTGTAGTATCCCCAATGGTAAGTTGAGATTCATTTTACAATCTTATAAGTAGTTTAAGGATCCCATTTGCTCACTTAAATTATCTTTACTAACCTCTTTTAACTTAAAAAATAATGAAAATGAATCCCCAAGATTTAGTGACTAAATCTTGGGCTAAATCTAAATCATGCAGCTTTATCAAGTGGCAGAAGTGGATTACTCCCAAAGCTGTTTTGTGTGTCTTTCACCATATGATATTGCCTCTTCTAATGAGAGAAAATAATACAAAAAATTAAATATGTGGGAAAAAGGCCATAATTTAAAAAAAAAAAAAAAAAAAAAAAAAAAAAAAAAACCTTGGTGATGACAGTGTGGAGTATCTTTTACCAAACAAATACACCAAGTCTACTGTCATAGATACATATAACTTACCTTCCAGGAGGCCCATAGTCACCCCTATCATATGGTGGGGGTCGGCCATATGGATCTGTTGGTGGTGGACCCCGGCTATCTGATGTAGGCATGCCGCTGTTAGTCGGTGGAGGAAAGAAAGCCGGATTCACATGTGGAGCTGGTGGTGGGGCACCTGGAGGTGGTCCAGGAAGATGCGGAGGAGGAGCAAGTGTAAGGGGTGGCCCAAGAGGGCCAGGTGGGCGAGGTGGAAAAGGGCCTGGAGGTGGAGGTGGTCCCTGCTGTGGAGGTGGTGGACCAGGAGGGGGGCCGTAGCCTGGAACTGGAGGTGGAGGGCCAGGAGGAAGCGGACCCAATGGAGGCTGCCCAAAAGGTTGTCCAGGAAAAAGAACTGGTGGTGGAGGGCGATCTCCTCGATTAGGAGGCCCAGCTAAAGGAGGAGGCAGAACCTGACCAGGAGGTGGAGGACCCGGTGGACCAGGTGGGCCTGGAGGACCTAAGGGTGGACGTGGTGGAGTCTGTCCAGCTACAGAATAAAGGAGGGAAGAGAGGAGAGGAGAGGAGAGGAGAGAAGAGAGAGAGAAAAGAACACTTCAATAAGGTATTGTAACCTTTATGTCAAGAATATACTTTTAAAGCACAACTCATAGACCAAGATTCTTTCTCTTTAAATGAAACCCATATGGTAAATGCTACACTAACAACTATAGAAGTGCAGTGTATCTTTACAAATTTAACTAGTTCAATTTATGCTTAAGAAAAATTATTGAAACAAAAAACGTTAATAAAGAAGATTACAATGCTTAGAGATAGTTTCCATCTTTCAGCGTACACACATTTCTTACAGTGAAATCACCCACCTTATATTCTACTCTGATGCCAAGCTAGAAAGTGAAACAAGGAAAAATGGTCTTGAAAGGATTTTTTAAGAGGTAAGAAAATAAGACGGATGTAAATATTCTATATATAAGTCAAGCAAGTTTGGAGAAAAATAAAGACCTTTTAGGCCAAAAATGGGTATTTCCTCTATGCTGTGCCCCATATGCCATGGAATCCTAGTTTCCAGGAACAAAGGCCGAGTTCCTTTAACAAGATGCTTGATCAAATTTCCTGGATTCCAAAAATAGCATAACAAGGAGAGTAAGTCACATTAATAATGCATTACTTGAAAAAGAGAGAAAAGGAAAAGAGGTATTAAGGTAGACACATTTTATCCATGGTAATTTAAGAAAAATTTTACCTGGAAAAGGTGGGGGTGGCCCTCCTGGTCCTGCTGGTCCAGGAAATCTGTCCCCACCGGGAACAGCCCCTGGAAAACGGCCCCGTCCTCTACCACCTTGTGGAAATGCTGCACGTGAACTGCCTCCTGGAGGACCAGCTTTACCTTCCCCAGACATTTGTCCTGATTGTGTAGCTGCAAATATCCAAATACTCATAAATAGCATTTATTAAAATAGTCCTCTGAAATGTAACCACTGCTATTAGAAACAACTCTATTTCAAAGTTCATGTATGCTATAGGCTAACTTGCGGATGTCTTGGGCCTGTCCACACTACATGAGGAAATACTGGTTAGAAAACATTCACATCGAGTTAAGTTCTTTTGAAGTCTCAAAGTATCCAGACTTAAATGTGTTTCCAGTAAGTAAATATGAGTTAATTTCAAAATACCAGTACTCTACAGCAGCCAAAACTAAAATTCTCCCAATAGAAATCTGAATTTCAGTAAGCATAGATTATTTTTTATCCTATTCTTCAGTTAAGTCTTAAGTGCTAAGACATTAAAAGAAAAACCACTTGAATTTCTGTTAACTGCATGATCATCCACTGTGTCTCTTTAAGTGATAGCATTCATTAAGTGTGTAAAGGCAAATCTTTCCTATATTCACTTTACCAAGTGGGGGAAGGTCTTGGTGCCAAGGAGAAAATCAACAAGTATTTTCTGATTACCAGTGGTTTCTCCCCCACCACAACACACATCCACATAATTTCCCTTCAATCTAAGGATTAGAATGTAGTTTCTTTCTCTAGGATGGGAATGACAGGATAAGAATGGAAGGGCTATAGAACCTGCACACTGTTATAGAATACTGGGTCTGAGACATATAGAGTTTTCAGTACACAGGACCATAGTCATAAACCAGACTTAAAACCAAAGGATGGGCTTTCTAAAATGGATTCTCCAATAAACTAAGTATTAAGATGACTTCTCTAGTGTAGTATCTAACAAATACTAGCAACATTGGTTAAAATGTACATCTTTGAATAAAGGCCTCTGAGGGATTGCTTACTTTTCCTGGACTGCATTTCAAATTGACTCAGGAACTGTTTATTGCATGGAGTTACAACAGGATTCTGACCATGAAGTTCTCTTTTAGGCAACAGATCCATTAACTTTTTTGAGGATGCTTCAGATCCAACACCAACAAGGGCAAACCTAAAAGATGTTTAAAGGAGTGAGGGTAGGTGGGGAGAGATTAACAAAACTACTGTTAAGGAAATGATGTGCATTTACCTTTATCTAAGAAAAATGAAAATATTTCTTAAATTAAAAATACACAAGCTCACACTTGCATCTTTAATTTTTTCAAAATAATAACATACCATATACCTCACTCATTTAAAAAGTGTACAATCCAGTGGGGTTTTTTTTTTCCGTATATTCAGAGTTTACAACCATTACCACAAGCAATTTTAGAGCATTTTCAATATCTCAAAATCAAACTCCATACTCATTAGCTGTCACTCCATTTCCTTCCATCCCCCAACCCTAGGAAACCACTAATTCACTTTGTGTCTCTATGAATTTGCCTATTCTGAACATTTCATATATATGAAATTATATAACATGTGGTCCTTTGTGATTAGCTTCTTTCACTTAGCATCATGTCTTCAAGGGTTATGCATGCTATAGCATGGCTCATTACTTAATGTCTTTTTATAGCTGAGGAGTATTTCATATGGATATAGCACATTTAAAAAAAAGATCCCATCAGTTGATAGACATTTGGGTTGTTTCCATTTGTTGGTTATTATGAATAATGCCACTGTGAAAAGACGCCCAACATCACTAACTATCAGGGCAATGTAAATCAAAACCACAATGAGATGCTGTTTCATATCCACTAGGATGGCTATAATCAAAAAGATAAAAAGTGTTGATGAGGATATGGAGAAATTTAAAATTTCATACACTACTGACAGGCATGTAAAATGGTATGGTTACTTTGATAAATCATGTGGCAATTCCTTCAAAGGTTAAATACAGAGTTAACATATAGTCCAGTAATTCCACTATTGAGTATATATAAACACACAGACCTAACAGAACTGAATATGTGTTCATACAAAACTGGTAAAAGAATATTCATAGGGGCATTATTGACCATAGCCAAAAGTGGAAACAACCCTAATGTCTATCAAATGATGGATGGAATAAAGATGTAGTATATCCGTATGGTATTCAGCCATAAAAAGAATACTGATATATGCTACAACATGGCTGAATCTTGAAAACATTATGCTGAATAAAAGTCAGTCACAAAGGACCACATACTACATGATTCTACTTATATGAAATGTTTAGAATAAGCAAAACCATAGAAATAAACTGTTAATGGGTATGCGATTTCTTCTGGGGATGATGAAATGTTCTGCAATTAGACAGTGATAATAAATATACTAAAAACCATCAGACTGAACATTTTTATTTTTTATTTATTTTTTAAAAGATTTTTGTTTATTGGTCAGAGAGAGAGGGAGAAAGTGTGTGCACGTACAAGCAGGGGGAGCAGCAGGCAGAGGGAGAAGCAGGATCCCCACTGAGCAAGCAGCCCCATGTAGGACTCAATCCTCGGACTCTGGGATCATGACCTGAGCTGAAGGCAGACACTTAACTAACTGAGCCAACAAGACGTCCCAAACTGAACATTTTTAAAAGGCAAATTTTATGGATGTGAATTATATCTCAATTAAGAAAAATAAATTAAAAAAAGAATTATATCGCAATTAAAGTAAAATTTTAAAAAAATTTAAAAAGAAAAAGGAGAAAAGGAAAAAATGAGAGAAAAAAACCCCAAATGGCTACCAATTTCATATAGTTATAGGATATTCTAAATTATTCTCAGAAGGGCTCTTAGGAGGTCTTCCTAATGTTCAAAATGGCCCTTTAACTAGATCCCTTATTCTAGTCAACAAATTCTACTGTGTGACTCAAGATTATCCTGGGTCACAACATTCAGAAACAATTTAATGAATTCATTAATTTAACAAACATTTACGGAACACCACCACCTATATCCCAGACCCAATCCAGGGCTAGGGACACAAGAAGTGATCAAAACAAACTCCTTCCTCTCATAGAGGTTACGATCTAATGGAGACAAGACCAATTAGGAAAATACACTGTAATAAAGAAAAAACAAAACAGAGTGAAAGGAGCAGAAAGTAATATTTTGCATAGAATGATGAGGAAAGAGAACTCTGTCAACAGAGGCCTGAATGAAGTGAAAGAGAGCCATGTGGATATTTGGGGGTAAAACCAACCAAGAATAAGAAACTACTAGTGTAAAAATCCTACGTAGGAATATCTAAAGAACAGCAGAGATAAATGTGGCTGAAACAGCATAAAGAAGGCAAAGAATGGTGTAGGATCTAAGGTTAGACAGGTGAACAGGTCACACAGTGCCTTCTAGGGCACAGTTAAGATTCTGTCTTTTATTCTAAGAGAGAGGGGACCATTAGAAGAAGATCTGAGCAGACAAATATTGATGTCACTTTTTTCCAGTATTTACATTGTGCAGTAACATAAACTGCAGGGGATTTAGGGTGAAAGCAAGAACACCAGGCTATTACAAAAGTTCAGTAAGAGTAAGTGGCTCAGGACCAGGTAATAGAAGTGAAGTTCATAAGAAGCGCTTGGATACCCCATATATTTACAAAATATTCTTAATGTAAACTCATACTCTGAACATAAAGCAGACTAAGGCATATTCCTTATTATTTTGCATCTAGCAATTTATCTTAAAAAAATCCAAAATCTGCACCTAAAGGTTTATATATAGTGATGCCTCTGGAATATTATTTATAGTAAGACTGAAAACCCAAATAAGAATGGTAAAATAAATTACTGTAGCACACAAGGTATGATGGAAAGAATTAAGACATTAGCGACAAAGTGAATTTATGGATAAATATGTTTTACTCATGTTATGAAACATGTGAATTATAATCCTGTTCTTTTAATTTTTTTTTGCACTAAATATATGCTATGAGCACTAGGGAAAAACCTACAAGTATATTCACTAAAATCTTAAGAGTGATCGTGTATGGATGGTGACCTTGTGGCTTTTTATTTTCCTATCTCTGGGTACCTATATTTTATAATGGTGCTCTAATGATCCTATCTCATTTATATAATTTAACAGTTAAATTAAACAAAACATTCATTTTACATTATTCTCCAGTTGCCCATCTTTCCCCATCCCTTAATCACAGGATAATGCTTCTTCAAACTGTCTTTTCAATAATCATTTCAACCACAAATGGAGAAAACTCAAACCCAGGAAAATTAAATACATCTAATCTAATCTGTCCACACTTCCAACTGCACTAGTTTTATTAAGTTAGAACACAGGGTAAATGAAATGAGTGAAATGAAGGGAATCTCTGCCCAAGATCCTTTTGCCAATGTGGATAATAAAGCGTGCACACAGTTAGCATTAAAAATAGTTACTCCCAAAATTATAATCACTAGGTACTAACTTATTAGGGGAAACAATGAAATTAAAATTCTTACCCCTTTGACTGGCCATTTGCCCGGTTTTCAAAGAATTTTATCTCCAAAATATCATTTACTCCCAAAGAATGCACTGCTTCAGTTAAGTCTTCATCTGTTGTCCACTGCAAGACATTTCCCCCTCATTAACCATCAAAACATAGCCAAGATTTGTATTGTTTAAACTTGTTTTTAAGAGTAAACTCAGAACAAACAAGACAGTTTATGTTCAGTGCAAATCTAAGCAGAGTTACTGTCAGTTAATCTTTAATTTTTAAATGGTATAAAAGCACTTGAGGACATAACTTCATCCCCTGATAAAAGTTTCAGAAATCAAAAGGTATATATCCTTGGAGCTAAGATTCATTTAAAAAAAAAAAAAAATTTTTTTTTACTCTTAAAGACTTTCTGATCTCTCCAAACTTTAAACTCCTATGATATTAAGTTTTTAATAAAACCAATCTCACTTACCACTTCTTTCCTTAAAGGAAATTATTTCAGAAAATAAATTCTACCTTATGTTTAAGTGTAAGATTAAAAAACAACACTAACATGTACTGAGTATCTATCATGTATACTTTATATCAAATATTTAACTCTTAAAACAATCCTGTAAGTCCTATCACTATTCCCCTTTCACACATGGTTCAGTGGAGAAATTTAAAGCTTGTCCAAGATCACAAAAATAATAGATGGACAATCTAAGATTCAGTCTTCTTTAGCAATCACACTCCTGATACTGATACGCTCTCCAATATTATAAAATTGCTCAGACTGAGTGGTTGGAGACTAATTGTTTTTTAAATGTGAATATTTTAAAATTCTACCAAGGAAAGGATGACAGATTTTGATTTCTAGACAACTTTTAAACTTTCAAATGTATGTACTAAATGCTTCTAAGCAGAGATATAAAGATTCTATATGGCTGTTTCAATGAATTTTAAGATTTAATGCTAATAAAATCATAAGTATACACTGAATGCCCAGTTAATGAAACGCCCAATCAATAATCTCATAAAAAACCCAAATTAAAATACAAAGTATATAGCAGTGTTTCCATAAATGAGATTTCAAATTTAAAAGCAGAAAATTCAGTAAGTTTGTAATATAAATTAGATAATGAAAACTTCTTTTAAAAAGGATTTTACTTTTTTAAGTAATCTCCACACCTAATATGGGGCTCCAACTCACAACCCTGAGACCAAGAGCTGCACACTCTTCTGACTGACCCAGCCAGGAGCCTAATAATGAAAAATTAAAAAACCCCAGATCAAACTGTTGTTCCTAGAGTTCTGAATCCTGGTTCCAGACTTTACGTGAGTATTTTTCTTTGTAAAACTAGGGTAGCAGAAGTGTAGAAGTAGTAAAATATAAAGAATATCTGATTTAAACTCAAAATAACTGAATTATATTTAAGTGGAATGTCTACCAAAACAAGCTGAATGACCATAAAATTCAAAACTAGATTTGGAATTTATAATGTTTAAATATACTTGAATTTCTCTCTTCATCGCATAAACAAGCATACAGAACATCAAATCTTCAAATTTTTATTTTATAAAACCGGAACAAATTAACTACTTGAACAGTTCAAAACCAACTACCAATAATTTAATTCATATGTTAAGTTTACTTACCCATGTTAGGTTTCCAATATACAATGCAATTCTCTTTCCAGTATACGTATAGACAACATTTGGTGCTGCTCCTTTACCCACATCATCACCAACAGTTGGTGGGAGAGTATCCATGTAATCACGGTCTTCGGGGGCATCTCCATTATTTGCAGATGGAGAGATGACATCATCATACAAATCTATCTGATCATGCCCACCATATTCAGCTTCCTGAGACACAGAAATAATGCTCTAAATTATACAACAGTCAGACTACCACTAAACAGACTGGAATACAAATTCATTCAACTATTTTGTTTTAAAAATCTGGTAGAAGATAAAGCCCCAAAGATCTCAATAAAAATCTTCTCTTTACTTCACAGATGTATTCTTGAATGGTTCCTATATAAAGTGAGTTTCTGTACAATAAATCCTATTTTCCCACTTACATATATTGTAATATAGGAAATAACATTCCTCAGGGATAAGAATGATATGGAGGCAAAATAGGTAGTGATGTAAAACTTTCCTTGGAAGTACAATACTCTTAGAGTAGAAGTAACAATACATGAATGCAAAGAGATGGGCTTTTAAAAAATGACACAAAAATATCACGAACAAAAGTCAGAGCCATTATAAATCTTTAATATTTAACTGCAGGCAAATACAACTATTATTTTCTATGGTATTCAGTATCTTGTTTCCCAACTCTGTGAAAGGTATTAGTTTTAGAAAGAAGCACAGTGAGCTAAGCCAAAGGGAAGAGATGAAGAAATGTGGGTACATAAATTATTCCAAATGTCATTACAAATGAACAAGGAAAAGAGAAACAATAAATAAAATATGCATAAAACTATCCAAATTAGTATCCAGCAATAGTTTCATTATTCTCAGTGAAAAAAGAGTTAATGCTTACCTGACCGCTTAGATCTCTAGTCAATTTAGCAAGGGATATCTAGTCAATCAGCAAGAGAAAGAGGATATGAACAAGGATCTAGTAAAGCTCTGCCACTGAGTATCACCAGCAGAATAAAAACAATGCCAGTGGATGCCACTTACATGCCTGAATGGTAAGCAAGCAAAAAAGGAAAGCAAACAAGAAACAGAAATGTACACAGGAGAAAAATGGAAAAAAAAAAAAAAAAGGGTACTACCATAAATAATTACAAGAAAAATGAAATACAGACGTTGGCAGAACACTCAACACCATTTAAACTGCCCTTTGTAAGGGCCACAGGCTTGAATAGCCAGAATCAGAAGAAAAAACTACTTTTATCTTCCTCCCCTTCCATCACTAAGTATCTAAATCAATGTGAACTATTTCATTTTTCTTATGAGGTAGAAAATTTGAGATAATAAAAGAAGAGAATTACAATCAAAAAACAACAAACTTGAGAGCCCAGATACTGGGTTATATCCTCTCATTAATATAATTTATTAAGGAGGAACTACTATATAAATGGCACATAAGGAGGAGCTAAAAGTTCTAATAGTTTTAAGGAGTAATAGGTGTTAGACAAATGACCCAAAGGAAAGCACTTGTAACAGGACTATAAACAGATCAACAAAATATTGTTATTATAGGCCCCAAGAGAACATAGCTTTGCTTTGTTATCCAGAAGAGCAGTAAAGATTTTTTTAAAAGTAGAAAAAACCTAAAAGGGGAAATAACAATTATACACATAGCTAAAGGAATCTGAAATTTACAAAGTCATTTTCAGGTAATCTTCTGCATAACTGAGTCAACCAATTTACTAATTACATAACAGCATCTTTACATAACATTTTGTTATGAGGTAGAATGTCTATAAGACTTATCTAATAAGGAATCCAAGATCTCTAGGTTAAGTCACAGAACAAAGCCATCTTTAGCAATGGGCAAAAACTAAGACCACAAATAACTAAATTATGCCTTGATTTTATTTTGTTTGTACAGCAATATCAAAACAATCTTTTTTAACTGAATTTTTGTTAAACAAAGTAACATGCTCAAATTGCAGTGACAGTAAAAATTAGGAAAAAGGAGTTTAAGTTTTGTTATGAAGTTTCAGTGTAGCTGAAGCTTCAGGAAGCGTAGTTGCAGCAGTGGTTCCATACACTTAAGACACTAAAAAGATTCCCACAAGGGGCAGTGGGCATTTTAAACTCTTGCAATCCAGTTCTGTACATCAAGTGGAATTATTATTATTATTCAAAGGGAGTTGTGTTTCCATCCTCCTCAGTAGAGACTATAATCACAATATATGGTCTGAGGGAGAGTAAAAAAGAATGCAAGGATTATTTAAATGTATACTTTCATGAAACAGGTTTAACACATCATTTGATTTTTCATTAGTTGTGAATCTAGGAAAATGTTTACATAAGTAGACAATAATTTACAAGCATAATCGCAGCTACACTAACCTGGTGAATCACAATCACTTACTATTTTTGTCCGTCCACGAATTCCTATGTTGACACCAACCAATTTTCCACATTGATATGATTCTACCAATATTTAGGATCAGCCATTTTGTCTGGTAGTTGGACTGCTTCCAATTGGTTGAAGTATGATGCTAATTGAGACCAGGGTCCTGGGGTTTGATATCCATGTGGACTAGTTAGCTTCGCTCTGTTCCAAGGCCACAGCCTGTACTTCTAGCCCCAACGGTAATGCATTTGGACGTGGTGAAAAAATATTAATGAATCTGAATACATTTGCTGCCATTACTAAAAATGCAATTCAAAGCACATACTCTTGAGGTATCAGTAATCTTCCTTTTCAGCTTCAGCATATCACATCTATCCTCCATATTAAAAAAAGATACAGAACACATCTACTTTCTGTTCCCATTTTAAAAAGGGGGAAAACACATATTCTGAAACTATGCAAAATGTGTATCACAGGTCATATACCAAGAAGGTGAGCTCTGAACACGTACTGCACAAAAAAGAAATCGCTTCTACTGTGTCAGAGAGAAATGGTCAGCAGTGTCAAGTTCTACTATGGAAAGAATCTTCTCAATTATCATCTTTAAGAAATTTTAATGGCATTCAAAAACAAACAAAAATCAACACTGCCCCTCTAACTATTTTAGATGCCAAATGCTGCCCAGTCTATCTGCTTTTCATAATAACTAATCTATTGATAGAGCTGCACATAACATGTAACTTCCAATAAAATAATAGTTCTCAGGGTTCGTCAAAAAAAAAAAAAATCCAGTAATATTTCTCCTTCCCTACACTCTAAATTGCTACAATCATTCTAATGGCAAGGCATCCTTTTAAGATTTTACACTTCAAGATTATGTTCTACATGATATACAAGTAGCTGTTGCCACATTAGAAAAAACAGTTTAAAACAACATGGATAGTAAAATAACCAAAATTCTATTAACTCTCTTTTATAGGCAATGTTTCTTCTTCCCTTCAAGCACTTGTTTTTAGACATATTTTCCTTAATCACTTCCCACAAAATTTTAGTATCACAGATGTCCTGTATATACATACATTCTGTATACCACCACTGGGCTGACCATGGAATAACCATACAAAACTCTTCATTCTCCCTGACAAGCCCAACATGGCTTCTGGTGATCCTAAATTGTAATAATAACATCCCTGCATTACATGAGAGTACCAGTAATGGTACAGCAAGGGCCACTTGTTTCAAAGCCCCTCTACTTAGAAGGAGAAGGAGGAAGAGAAGAAAAAAGAGAAAGGAACGTATAAGCCATTTTCATTTGGAGAAATATAAAGGGGGTAGGTTTACATTTTGCATTTACATTTATAAAATGTATTCTATACCAAGGAAGAAAAATACCAGTATGCAATATCCAGTAGAATATCATCTAATTCATATTTACCTTTACAGAAAATACATCATTTTCTGATTTTTATCTACTTGTGTTCTGAGTACATTTGAAAATTAGTTTGCAATCCCTGTAAAAAGGTCAACTAATGGTAAAGAAGCCAACCTGGTACTAAAAATATGCCACATGAACCACAAATGGTGGACAATTCACAGGCAGTTGAATAAACTACACTCATAAATTGTAAAACTGAATGGAAGAGCTCTACTCCCCTAAATATTTCTACCAAAGTTTCTGAGTCAATCTCTACCTACCTCATTCTCAACCTTACAACCTTATCTCAGAGGATTTTCTCTTAATATAAATTTACCAAAAATAAGGTTTTCCCTGACATTTGCCCAAGAAACTGATTTTCCAAAATCGGCTAGACAACTGGCTAGAATATGATTAAATATAAAATATACTGACTCATGAAATAAAGACAAGCTGACTTACGAGGATGTCTAGGTCCTTAATTTCTAAAGGAATTTTTTCCCAGCCACAACCTATATACATTTTCATTTTAAAACTCAGTGGTCAAAGTACTAAGCACTGTTACCAGTGACCTACCACTAGACAGATCAATAACTAAATTCGATAGTAGGAGCTTTTCATCTCCAAACATGCAAAACACACACTTAAATGTATACAGTGTAAACTTTCCTCAGGTTGCTAGTATTTTTTACTCTCCCCATCAATAAAAATTCTACAAGGATACAAAGGAGTTTTATAATATGTGACCTGTCAGAGTGTTTTAGTTATGTAGATGTCTCTCACCCCCCACTACAACGCATTTTAAGAGTAGAGACTATCTGAATTTTGTAAACCTCCTTGTTGGCATATAATAATAGATAATCAAAAAATGTATTTTGAACAACTGAGTTTGAAAATTTTTTATTTGGTCTTGGTCAAAATTAAAAAGTCTGTATTTGTTAAATAGCAGGGTTGCTAACTGCCACATGAGAGTACAAATCCCAGCTCAACCTGTACTGAGACATACTACAGAGGCTGAAACAGAACTGTTTTCTTCTCAACTCCAAATTCAAGTAATGTAGAGGTTTGGAAGTAGTTCAAATTCTCCTTCCACTGGAGCAACTAACTGTTCTCAATTTGGTTATATCCAAAGACCTTTAATTTAAGAACTAAAGAGCACCCATAAAGAATAGCCAAGTCCCTTGTGCCTTCTCTCTTTCTCCAACTTTATTCATTCTAAATTCATCTGGTGAAGAAAGGAACCCTACAGTTTCACTATATTTATTCTCACCCCATTCCCAAATTTTCTTCTCCTAAGACAGCTGACTGTCTCATACTTTCTGATATAAGTTTAATCTGTCCTTAACCAAAATACACACCTGGGGGAAAAAAAAAAGCTTCATAAAGTACCAATTAAAATGGAAAATACAGACCACAAAGAATTTCAAAGTGCACAAATGCAACTAAATCTGCAGCTCACAGTGAAGAACAAGGATTTTTTTTTGAAGGTTTACAGCAGTTTAGAAGCCAAAATAAGTCAAGATTGGTTATAATTAGTAAAACACTTAACCCAACTACAGTAAGAGTCATAGTTTACTATAGCAGCCAGTAGAAATAAGGTTACCAGCTCACAATAAAGTGAAAATTAGATCAGTAATTCTGTAGTTGCTTCTAATTTTGATCAATTTTCAGAAAAACATTTCAGTAACAGTAACATTTTTATAAAGAGGATGGACCTTGAAAACGACCAACTATCTTTTTGTGGACATATTTTGTACAGGAATTACCAGAGCAAGCAGATTATAAAGGCCAATGATATGCAAAATAATTACAAAAACAAAGCCTCTATTTAATCCCATTAATCTTTTCAAAAGTATAAAGATTTTACTGGAAAAATTATATAATATGTGAGAGACAAAACGCTGTTAAGTTTACATCAACAGAGAGTTACATTTTTAAGAGAACCCTATAAAATAGTTCCTTATCTGGGCCACAAAATTTTAATCTCTTCTTACCTCCTGCTCAGTCAGCACTAGTTACTGCACAAGGATAAGCAAGCATCACTCCTTCCAACTATATATATTAAAGAAATGGCCATCCCAAATTAAGTATGGGAAAGCTTTATAAAACATCTTTCATGAAGAGGTCCTGAAGAAAGCTCAAATTCTAAAACTGCACCCCAATTCTTCTTTTATCATGGGGAAAAAGGCAAAGCAAATGTATTTTCTTTTTAAGAAAACCTGATGAAGATAGTCTTGAACATTCTCTTTTGGATGGAATGTTATATCCATTTGATAAATAGACATTTCCTAGAGGTCTTTGTCTACTGATCTTAAAAGCATTACAATCTGATTACAGTGCCCAAGATCATTTTCTGATTTGCCATTGACACAACTCAGGCTTCACCGATCCAAAATATAAACACAATAAAAAGAACGAAAAATTTAAAACTTAGCATTTGATTACAATATCTAGTCTTTAACAGAGTAGCAACAATTTACAGCTAACTGAAAAATATTTTTCTTTTTCAAACACTTAAACCAGAAAAGCACAAAGTCATTCCGGAAAATAAGAACTGTTAAGGATTTCTAGCTTTCTCTCTTTTTAAAAAAAATCTTGAGGCCTGGGTGGCTCAGTGGGTAGAGCCTCTGCCTTCTGGCTTAGGTCATGATCTCAGGGTCCTGGGATCGAGCGCCGCAGGGGCTCTCTGCCCAGCGGGGAGCCTGCTTCCCCCTCTCTCACTCTGCCAGCCTCTCTGCCTACTTGTGATCTCTCTCAATCAAATAAATAAATAAAATCTTTAAAAAAAAAATCTTGAGCCTCTAGTCAGAAATAAAGTCCTGAATGTTGTGGGTGAAAAAAAAGAAAAACGCATTAACCACTAAATTTATATCAAGCTTCTCTTACGGACCTGGACTGTAGAAAAATAAAACATTTAGGTGCACTACAGTTAGGCACAATTTAATTTTTAAAAATGTGTTACTACATAAAGGCAGTAAAGATGGGAACAGCAGGCTTAGCGCTTACACGTCACTACTCTAGTAACAAACGAGATCTTTTGCAAGGATGTCCAACATCAGACATCACAGCTCCGCGGCTAGTTCTTCTGTGGCTTGTGAGATACCGGAAAAACCTTCCATTCTCACTTTCTCCAACCTTCCAAAACCTAAATTAGAAGATTCCTCGGAAGGCATTTTACATTCGCTTCCGAAAATCAGGTCTTATTTACATCCCTCTAAACTATACTAAAAGAATTTCGGATCAACGTTCTTTTATTTTAATCACCCCTCTTATATCTTGGTGAGTTCCCCCCCCCCCCCATCCAACCAACACGCTTCCAAGTGTTCCTTCGGCTCAGGCCATCTACCTTCCCAGGTATTTTCATCACAAAAGCCAAGAACAACTGGGCCTCAAAAGCACTGCAAGACCTCGACCACCGAGGCAAGGCCCGAGGACCGACTTTTAAGCACGAACGATGGTGCAAAAGTCAAAGGACTTGTTGCAAACGTGCCCACACCGAAGCCGCCTTCAGAAAGTGTGAGGAGATGAGGAAGAAGACGCCACGCCGAAACCTGTCGCAAACGCGAGCAGGAGCCCAGGAAACTGGGCGCGCGGGATACAAAGGGCCATGAATGCGGCCTTCCATGAGGCGACCGTGCGCGGCCGGGGAGACAAAATGGAGCGACGAGAGGAATCGGAGCCCGAGCTGCAGGGCCGGGGGGAGAGGCGGCGGCCGGCGCGCGCCCCGCTGGGCTTCCTGCTTGGCCCGGCAGCGGGGGAGGGGGCGCGGCGGCGGCGGCCCGTTCTCCCCCGCCGCGCACACGCGGCCCCACCGCCCGGGCCTAGCGCGGCGGGAAGCGCCCGCCGGCCGCCGCCAACAATGGGGAGGGTGGCGGCGGCGAGGGAGGGGCCGGCGGCGGCTGCACAGCGGCCCGCGTCCGCGCTCCGGGCCCCGCGGCGGACCGCATCACCCGCGGCCTGCGAAACGACGCGGTAGAACGAGGGGCGAGGGGGGCGCCGCGCCGGGGTCGGACGGCGCGGCCCACAGGCGGCAAGGGCGCACGGTCTGCAGCTGCGCCGGCTCGCAGCCTGCGGCGGGCCCCGGGTCAGCGTCCGGACCGCAGCGCCGCCCGCTTCAGCGGCGTGGGCACGGGCCCTCACGTACCTGGTTGAACTCTTCGCCCACATCCGCGTAAATGTCTATGTGGTCCACACCGTCCGCCATCTTCTCTCGGCCGAGGCCGCCGCCGCCTCCTGCAGGTCTGCCCGCCGCGGCAGCAGCAGCGGATCTAGCGGCGGGGGCGGGGCGCTCTGCGTCACTTCCGAGGCCCGAGGGACGAGGCGGGGGTGGCCGGGGGCGGCGGTCTTCTCTGCAGCCCGGCCGCTCGGCGGGCGCGGAGAAAAAGCCTGCGTCTCTGCTGGCGGAGGCGGCTTCTTTTGTGTGTGTAGGTTAGGCCTGGGGCTTAGGGGGCACGTCCAAGCTCTTTCCAGAGACGGTGTTTTCACGTTGCCTCTGGCACATTCAGACGTTTTGTACTGTTTTCATTTCTCAGTTTTTCTCACGGTTCTCACAGCCAACGCTTCTAGAGAGGTGGAAGTTTTATGTCCGTGATTAAATACGGAGTGTAACCCAGCATTCTGTGAGCGCCTTGAGAGCGAAAACAATGTTCTTATCCCCGCATCCTCAGAGACCCACAGTTTCATCTGCCTAGTAAACGCGGGATTCCCGTTGCTTGTTATCTTGGGTAATTTGCAAGCTACTCAGGTTATTTGCATGCCATTTATGTTTGCATCTCTATCTCCCGTCACCGTCTCCTTTCATCTCCTCTTCCCCCGTTCGTTGCCCTTCATTTTTACCCCCTCATATCGCAGTTGGTTTTTCTCTGAATACTTCAAACGCCTCCAAGTTGAATGCAGCCATCCTAGAGCCCACCCAGCACGATAGAGGCATCTTGAGGCAAGGGGCTTCTCTCTTAGAAGCATCGAATGTCTGAGCGAGAAGGGAACTGGGAAAGGCGTCATTAGCTCCAAACATCTATTTTTCAAATGAGGGAACTGAGGCCAAATAGAAGGTGAGTGATTTAACCGGGATCACGTGATCAATTGAGACCAGTTTCTGCCACCAGTATTCAAAGATGTCTCTCCGGTTAGAAACCTTACTCCTTCTCTGTTTCTTTTTCACCCATTTGAAAAACCACCAAATTAGAGAGTGTTGGCTAAGATACAGAAATCGCTCACACAATGATAAGCCAAAGAAGATCCACCTGTACTTGGTATGTTGGAAGAAGCTTCGTTGGAGTCTTACAGACCAGTGTGGTGATGTGGATACCAATTACTAGTCCGTCAGTTTACCAGCTAGATGGTCAGCTGCGGTCCGGACGCTGACCCTAACCTCTCTCTCATGTTCAATTTCAGAATCTTCACACTTGTAATAATATGTACATCACCAAGGTTGAAGGTTGATGGTAGTATAAATGAGGTAATAAGCAAAATGCCCCCATCCTCTTCTACTTCTTGGAAATAACTGATTCTCTTTTTTCCATGGGGCTTTATGGAAGACAAAAGCAACTCATGATAAGGAGCGAGACCCATTTTTAGATTGGCGTGGGCATCATAGGCCCATGATAGATGTCTGTATCCCAAACCCCAGAACCTCTGACTTTATTATTTTACATTGGAAAAGAGACTTCACAGGTATGATTAAATTAAGGAGTTTGGCTTATCCTTCATCTCCTGGTAGATCCAAAGTAATCATAAGGGTCCTTGTAAGTGAAAAAGGAGGCAGGAGAGGAGAGATTTGATGTAGGGGCAGTTTATGTTCTTTTTAGTACACTTAAAAATCATTCCAGGGTTCTGACTTCTACCATTGCCTACGAAAAATCAGCGGTCAGTGTGACGGTTTCTTTGGAGGTCATTGGGGGTTTTTCCCCCTGGCTCTGGCTGCTTTTAAGATTTTTTTCTCTTAGACTTTGGCTTCCTGCTCTTTTACTATGTATGTTTGGAAGTGCATTTCTTTTTATTTATGATGCTTGGGACTCACTGAGCCTCTTGAATACATTGATTGATGCCTTTCATGAGTTCTGGAATATACTCAGCCTTTACCTCTTCAAATACTGCTTCTGCCCCACTCTTCTCTCCCTCTAAAATTCCAACAAATATATGTTAAATCTATATTACCCACTATTTCCCTTACCTTCTCTTTTTTATCTCTTCATTCTTCATTTTTAGTAGCTTTTTTTCTGTTATATTTTCTAGGTGATTAATTCTCAAATAGAAATTAAAATAAATAAATAAAAAATAATGGGTTGCCTGGCTGGCTCAGTCAGTAGAGCATGCGACTCTTGATCTCGGGGTCATGAGTTCAAGCCCCACGTGGGGTATAGACCTTGTGTTTAAAAAAAAAAAAAAAGAAACGAAAAAATAGATTACTAAGTCTCTCTCCCATGATGTCAGACATCTATTTAGCTATTAATTTTGGTTTTGGGGTGGAGTTTTTTGGTAATTTTAAGTTTTAGAATTTCTATCTGATTCTTTTTAAAATCTGTTACATTCATTTTTATAGCATTCTATCAAAACAGTGAGTCCTGGCTTTCATCTCTTTGAGTGTAGTTGTCATTGTTGGTGTACAATCTGGGTTTCTGCTAATTCCAATATCTGGAGTCCCATTAAGTGTATTGTTGGTTCTTTGTTTTAGCCATTTGTTGTGGGTTTTTTTGTTTTGTTTTGTTTTGTTTTGTTTGGAAAGAGAGAGAGGCGAGGGGCAGGCAGAGGGGAAAGAGAGACAATCTTCAGCAGGCTCCATTCCCAGCCCAACATGGGGCTCAATCTCACAACTCAGAGATCTCACAACTTGAGCCAAAATCAAGAGTTGGATGCTTTACCAACTGAGCCACTGAGGCAACCCTATTTGTTGTGTTACTTATACTGTTTCTCACTCATGTTGTCTTTTTTTTTTTTAAGATTTTATTTATTTATTTGACAGAAATCACAAATAGGCAGAGAGGCAGGCAGAGAGAGAGAAGGGGAAGCAGGCTCCCTACCGAGCAGAGAGCCCAATGCGGGACTCGATCCCAGGACCCTGAGATCATGACCTGAGCCGAAAGCAGAGGCTTAACCGACTGAGCCACCCAGGTGTCCCTCACTCATGTTGTCTTATTACCTATCATTGTGTGCAGGACATCATAATTGAAATACTTGAAGAAATAATATGAGTCCTAGGATAATTTTTATTTCCATAGAGGATTTTCATTATTTTCTGCAAGGCATCTCCAGATACTAATGAGTATTAGTATCTCATGGATCACCCTGGATTAGGGTAACCTCGCAGCCATCTCTTTTGAATCTGAAATGCAAAAGCACTCTGAATATATAGGCCTATCCTTTCTACATCTTGACCAGGTAATTCCTCACTCCCTGGCTGGCTTTTTGATGATTTTAAAATATTATAGTGGTGTCTGGGTGGCTCAGCTCCTTAACCATCTGACTCTTGATTTCAGCTCAGGTCGTCATTTCAGGATCATGAGATTGGGCCCTGTGTTGGGCTGGGCATGGAGCCTGCTTAAAATTCTCTTTCATCCTCTGCCCCTCCCACCCCTTTGCTTATTCTCTCTCTCTCTCCCTCCCCAGCTCTCTCTCTGAGGAAAAATAATAATAAAAAATAAAATGTTGTTGCAGGGTACCTGCTTACTTAGCAATGTTCAAGAAATGAAATATTGTAGTTTACAAAAGAAAATGCATAATAATAATAATAACAAAAAGTAAAAACTCTCCACTTATTCATCAGTGCTTCTACATACCACCCTCTTTGTTAGACATCTTATAAGTCATTAATGTACATAGATGAAAGATTAGAGATTTGGGTTTTTATCCTGACTTTACAACTGACCAGCTAAGTAGCCTTAGACAAGTCCTTTACTTCAAGTCCTCCATGAAGGTCCCCCTCAGTTTTGAAATTCTATTATTCAAATCTACACAGAATTCAAAGTCCACAGTGCCTTGAGAGCAACTTGACAATGGTATTACCAGAAATGTAGTGGGTTGAAACAACAGAAATTCATTATCTTATAGTTCTGGAGATCAGAAGTCCAGAATGGATCTCACTGGGCCAAAATCAGGATGTCGGCAGGTCTGCATTCCTTCTGGAAGCTTTAGAGGCAAGTACAGTTGTTTGCCTTTTCCATCTTCTAGATGCTGCCCACATTCTTTGTCTGTGACCCTGTCCTTTCCACAATTACATCATTCCAACGATATAAACAATATAAAATCAAAATATTTAAGAAGAGTAACAAAGAGGTTGGGAGGAGGTTCTAAGGTGTTCTGTACATGTCCTTCTCTATACAGAAGAACTTTCTCTCCTTTTCCATGCACATGTCTATGCAACAGTGGCAACCTCAGCTCCAGAGTTCAAACAAGCACCATTCAGGAAAATGGCTATCTGTTTTAAGTTTCAGTCACAAAATCTAAAGAACTAGCAACTGATTAGCTCAATTTTTATAGGATTCTACTTTTAGTCCAATCAAGTTAGTCTAAGGAGATGGAGTCATAGAGTAAAAACACAGCTTACAAAATCTACTCTGTGAGTTAGGAAAGAGTGGATAGTTGTCAGTAAAAGACAATTGCTCTGAACTAAGCAGATACCCCAAGGCTTGTCCAACACATTCCACCTATTGGATGACAACACGTAGAAAAAGACCTGATGGCTGGAGAAGTCAAATCCAAATCCATAAATATTTGACACATATATCATTGTGACTTACTTCAAGTCAGTCGATGGCATAATCTCCATAGAAATATGATTTTGGTTTTAACATACTATAGGTCATAGTTTAGCTCTATGCTCCTCAAATTTATATTTTTAAAATTTTTAAAAAATATGTATTTATTTATTTGAGAGGCAGAGCATGAGTGAAAGCGGCAGAGTGAGAGGGAGAGAGAATCTCAAGCAGACGTGCTGAGTATGGAGCCAGATATGGGGCTTGATCCCATGACCCTGAGATCACCACCTGAGCTGAAACCAAGAGTTGGACACCCAACCAACTTCACTACCCAGGTGCCCCTGCTCCCCAAATTTTAAAAAATACCCTTAACATTTTAAACATGCAGCCATAGTATACATAAATGTAAATATTACTTTATAAAGCATTTTATATTAACATATTTATACCATAAACACCCATACAAATATATAATTTTGAAGGATGAAATAAACAAGGTTTTTAAAAAGATTTTATTTATTTATTTTATAGAGAGAGAGTGAGCATGAGCAGGGGAGGGGCAGAGGGAGATCTTAAGCAGACTTTTTGTTGAGCATGAAGCCTGATGTGGAGCTCAATCTCACAACCCCGAGGTCATGAATTGAGTTGAAATCAAGAGTCAATTGCTTAACTGACTGAGCCACCCAAGCACTCCAATAAATAAGATTTTTTAAATGCATGGTTGTTATGATGGCCTCATATTATCATTAGTGGTTATAAATCCGTATTTCAAATAGCCTTGAAATTTTGGGTCCTGCTCTTATCAAATCTGATTACATCATCCTTGTTTTCATTTCCTTATGGGACTGACAGGAATTCATATCAGAATTAAGTATAGGCTCTGACACTTTCTTGTCTTTCACGTGTACTTCCATTACAAGTATTAGTTATGAGCCATGGTTTCTTAGGATTTTTAAAACACTTGCGCATTTTGTAGTGGTCAACTTAGTTAAAGCGAGAAAATAAAAATCACCAAGTTTATGTAACTGGGCTCTCATAAGCTGCCATGTATCATAATATACAGCAAGTACAGTGTACTGAATGCCTGTATAAAGGAATACCTTTAGAATCCTCTGTGTTGGGGAGAGAGTCCCCGTCTTTCCTCAGGACTACCTCCAACAGGAGCAATTAATGTGGGAAGTAAAAAATGTTAATTATTCAAAATCCCTTGCTTTCATGGGCCCCTTCCATAATTTGTCTAAAACCACTATTTCCACGCCACTTTCCTCTCTGTCATACATACTCCCCTTTGTGTTAGATAGGGGTTGGCGTGGCAACAGCCATATTTTTGCATCTGAGTGGAAGTCGAATCAGGGATTACATTTAATTTGGATTTAATGGAAAATATTTGTGTATAAGTTATTGTTAACCATCCTGACACAGGAATGCTTTCCAGAAATATTTTTATTCCCACTTTGCAACTCATCCAGCTTCTGTGATGATCTGAGTGTGTCCAACCATGCTATGCAATAGAAGTATGTGGGTACTGGAGGAGAAACAAAGTTTGAAATGTATGGAATTAGATACTATTCTTTTGAAAATTAGTCTATAAAGAGACATGCAAAATTACAAGTGAAAAATTTGGTTCTCATTAATGCTTTATCAAAATGGAACTCTCTACCAGCGGGAATATACTATATAATGAGGCATATAAAATTATCGACTTGCTATATATTCTTTTTTAAAAGATTTTGTTATTTATTCAAGAGAGAGTGAGAGAGCATGGTAAAGAGAGAGAAAAAGAACATAAGCATGGGGAGGTGCAAAGGAAGAAGCAGACCCCCTGCTGAGGAGGGCATCTGATATGGGACTCAATCCCAGGACCCTGGAATTATGACCTAAGCGGAAGGCAGACACTTGACTAACTAAGCCACCCGGGTGCCCCTCAACTTGCTACATATTCTTTTAAAGAGAAAATCACATGAAATTGAAATTCCTTTGTTTCTTTTCTTCTTCTAAATAACAATTTGCTTTTATACGTTATTTTTTGTTCATAATTTTTTGTTATTTTTCTTTAAGAAAGCTCCCAAAATATGGATATATCAACCCCCAGGAAACCTATATTTATGCCTGCCACATACCTTAATAACATGAAGTCATTTGACATGAATTGAGTGGGGACACTATTCCTATATTAAATATTAGTTACTCTTAACTTTTCTGTTTTTTAAATATATAGGGGCTCCTGGGTGGCTCAGTCGGTTAAGTGGCTGCCTTTGGTTCAGGTCATGATCCCATGGTCCTGGGATCGAGCCCCACATTGGGCTCCCTGCTCAGCAGAGAGCCTGCTTCTCCCTCTCCTTCTGCTTGCTGCTCTGCCTACTTGTGCTCTCTATCTCTGTATCAAATAAATAAAACCTTTAAAAAATAAATTAATTAAAAAAATATAAAAATATATACTCTGTTATCTTTCCATATCCCAATGAATACATATGCACTCTCCAGAAATAATTACTTAAACCAATGGGTTTAAACCAAATAATTAGTAAAACCAATTTGCTATGGCTAAATAAGAAAGACTTATTGCAATGCCAGAGAAATGGGGCATTACACCCTTGATTGCCGCTCCTTGAATCAGTCAGTTCCACATTTTTTTGTTTGTTTAGTAGGCTGTATGCACATGGGGCTTGAGCTCACAATCCTGAGATCAAGAGTCGCATGCTCTGTGACTGAGCCAGCCAGGTGGCCCCAGTTCCACATTTCAAACAGTGCACTTCCTGTTACCAAATTCTTTTAAATGGTACCGTATGAAAGTACAGGTTTTATAAGTCATAAATTGTGTAACATTGGCATATCATTGGCATTGTGTATATGGTATTTGCCCTGTTTTATCATTTGGATTGCATTTGGCTGCAAGTGAAAGAAACAAAACTCAAATTGGCCTAGACAATAAGGATATGCATTGTGAGAATATCAGTGAACTCAGAAAATTGACTCAAGCCTTGAGAACCCCTTCTGGAAAATAGGCAGAAGCCAAAGGAGGCAAAATAAGTGAGGATCATGCTGCAGAGATAAACTGCTTAGGAAGCTACTGCCGGCATTGTTGCTGCTAGACCGTTGCCGTCACTCTACTGAACTCCACCATTAATGGTTGCTCAGCTCATTGCTAGATGCCACATCTTTGACTAAGCTCAGTCACCTGGTACCAACTCTAAGTGTTGCTCTTTTTTTATACATTCCCTTGAGATTCAAAGTCCAGAGCTGCAACATTAAATTTATAGCCTATGGTCAGGACATCTGGGTGGATCAGTTGGTTAAGCATCTGCTTTCAGCTCAGGTCATGATCCCAGGGTCCTGGGATCAAGCCCCACATCAGGCTCCCTGTTTAGCGAGGTATCTACTTCACTCTCTGCCTTTCCCCTGGTCATGCGTGTGCTCTCTCTCTCTCTGTCAAATGAAAAAATAAAATCTTAAAAAAAAATTATAGCACAGGGTCATGCACACACTTCCAGGGTGATTAGCAACTGGCCAAAAAAAAAAGTTCATCTCAATTATGTACAGACAAAATACTGCATAGAAACATGTTCAAATGTTAATATCATTTTTGAATGATATTAATGATATGATATTAATATTTGAACTCATAATGGGATTATGAGTATTTTAATTTCTTATATATACATTTCTCTGTTTTTAATACTGCTACAGCATGTATTTATTAACTTTATTATCAAGACAGAATTTCAACTTTAGTTTTAATAATAGGAAAGCATAGAGATGCCTGGCTCACTCAGTCAGTAGAACATGTGACTCTTGATCTTGGGGTTGTGAGTTCAAGTCCCACGTTGGCATAGAGCTTACTCTAAAAAAAAAATAATAAATAGTAGGGGCGTCTGGTGGCTCAGTTGGTTGAGGGGCCAACTCTTGATCTCCGCTCAAGTCTCAATCTCAGGTTGTAAGTTCAGGCCCCATGCTGGGCATGGAGCCTACTAAAAATAATAATAATAATAATAAATTAAATGTTTAAAAAATAGCCTAAAATTAAGATTTTTTTAATGCAGTTTAGCCATACTTTGGACTCAGGATGGAGCTTGATATTTAGAAACCTGTAATAATAATGAGTCACACACCTGACTGAAAAATAAAAACCTGTGAAGGCTAAGCTGTAGTTTGCCATAAACTATTTTTCAGCACTTGTGTGGAATTGTGTTTAAAAAACAGACATTTCTCATCATGGTTTTAAGGTGTATTGTTTGATACAAGTGGTATTTTTCTGTGCTGTGTAAAATGCATTTATCTTTGTGTTTTGAATGATTCATTTCTGGAAATTACTGAAGATGAAATTGGAATATAAAATCCATGTGAAGAGCTGGACTTCAGCAAAATACAATAACATTAATATGAATGAAAGTATTTTTCAATATCAAAAACTGCTTTTTTTTTTTTTTAAGTAGGCTCTATGCCCAGCGTGAAACCCTACCTGGGCTTGAACTCAGGACCCTGAGATCAAGACCTGAGCTGAGATCAAGAGCCAGATTCTTAGCCACCTGAGCCACCCACACACCTCAAAAACTGCTTTTTATGGAGCTAATGGGACTCAAAATTAGTAATCTTAACCCTTTTTCCCAACAATTTACACAGCAACTAAATAAATGTATCGATGATGACAGAATTTATTTATTCTCCTATCCAACAAATATTTTTACTGCAACTACTGCATGGGTGCTACTATAGTAAATAAGAATGAATAAGACAAATGTTAATAAGATTTCATTATCATGTAGTGAGAGGTGGCATGGTAAGGTGTAGTGTGACAGATCTTGGTTTGAAACCCAGCTCTGTCATTTGAGACTCAACTGTGCCATTCTGGGCAAGAGTTACTGAACTTCAATGGGACCTGTTGAAAAAAATAGAGATGATAATATTTACCTCAAATGGAGGAATGAAAAGAAGCCAACAGTTATTGAGCACATAGTATTATGCGCCAGCCCCTGAGATACATGCTTTATAAGCATCAACTCAAATTAGAAAGTATATATACAGTATGAGAGATGGGGGAGCTGGTAATCCTTAGAAGTACAGATATTACATTGGAATCTCTGGGAATATGTATCAGTTACAACCTGGCAGGGAAGAGATGGTACACTCAACTGGGAAATGGAATATGTAATAGAGTAACCATTTATGGGGGTTTAGACAGGGTTAAGAGAAACTAACAGAAGATGATGAAGCACTGTAGGGCAAGTCTGAGGGGTAAAGGGAAAAACCAATTACTAAAACTCAGAGAGAGAGAGAGATTTGTAGCTGTTGGAGAAGACTGACTGAATCAGCTGTAGCCTTCATGCATACAGTGGAGAGATTTTGGAAAATAAATCCTAATGTTACATCTCCCTTGACCTTAGATCTCTTGGTGGGGCCTACCACTGGTTCAGCTCAACTGGAAGTCAGAGGGGAGGAGGTACCATTGGAATGGCCAATAAATGTGACCCACTAGAGCAGAGAGCAGGGTGGAAAGGGTGGTAAATAGATCTGCAGAAGCAAAGAGAATACCCAGCATAGAAAGTATAGAAATGAGCAAATGTTGCCTCCCATGGATGTTCACCTGTGGTATCAGAAAGCTGTCATCCACCTTTTTGGAGAGCAGGGACTTTGGAGACAGCACCTTTCTAAGCCAGGCTTACTTCAGAACCAGCCTTGTTCCGAATTCTAAGCTCAAAAGCGTTAAGATTTAAAATGTATTAGTCAACTCTGGCTAAGCTTTCCACATAGCCAGTTCAGTGATTAAATTGTTCAATAGTGAGCATTACCAGTTTTTAAAAATGTCTTCTTCTCACTCAGAGTCAAGAAGAAATGTTTCATCTCATGCATTAAGTAAGCTATTATTAAGGAGCTTGGGTTCTGACTGGCAGGCTGTTGTATCCCCAGCTCGTCTCATTATCATAGACTCCAAAAATGAAGCTAATTCTGCCACTCACTTCTTTTTCTGTACTATGTCTCCCTTCATCAATAAACAACCCCAACTACATGGATCCAGGAACAGAAATACCGGGGGTGAAGTTACAAACTATCTCTACACTAGGCTCCAGCAGCTTCAACAGCTCCAACAATTAAGATTGGCCTAGGAGGAAGCAGGTCTGAAGAAAATGAACATAGGTGATAAGGATGGTAGTAGTGATAATAATGATGATAAACCCTTATATCATACCTTCTATACTCTGAATTCCTTAAGGTCAAGGAACACATTTTCCTCACCTTTATATTCCCATAGCATCTGGAATAATGCCTTAGTTGAATAAGGTATTTAATGAATGTTGGCTGAATTGAATTGTTAAAAAAAGAGTCAATGAATTTCAGAACTAAGAAGGACCTATGAATCCAAGTCCCTCCCTCCCTTCCTTTTTTTCTATTTCTGTTTGTCTGCCTTTCTTGCTTGCTTGCTTGCTTGCTTCCTTCCTTCCCACAGAAGGAGAAACCTAATGCTAAACAGCTTGGTGGTAAAACAATGCTGGTCCCACCACACAAATCTTTGAATAAACAAGTGAAATAAATTGGAATTGAGATCTAAGTGTTTACTAGGTAGTGTTGAAACAAAAATGAAAGGAAAAAAATACAAATTGAAAAGCCTGGGTTCATTCAATCTCAGACTTGTTGAATTTTCCTTTAAATATTTCTTTTCTTAAAAAGATTTTATTTATTTATTTATTTATTTATTTATTTATTTATTTATTTAGAAGCACAAGCAGGGGCAAGAGCAAAGGGAGAGGGAGAGAGAAACTTAAGCAGATTCTGAGCTGAGCACGAGCCAACAGTGGACTTGATTTCATAACCCTGAGATCACGACCAGAGCTGAAATCAAGAGTCAGACTGACTGAGTTACCCAGGCTCTGCTTCTTTTCAATATTTCTCAAATATCTTCTATTCTGCTATTATTATCCTTATGCAGATTTTCATCACTTCAAATATCCAATATAGTTAACCTAATCCAATGTGCTAATTTTACAATGGAGGAAAGTGATTTGCTCCAGGTCATGGTATAAGGGATGCGTTTTCTTCCCCCTTTAAGAGCCGTATTTAAGTTTTGCCTAAAGTGAGAGTAGAATCCTGATCTATTGGCAAACACTTTGTTGCCTTAGTTTTCCTAACTTCCTTTGCAGCAAGGATAGGATCATGACGTGGTTCTGGCCAATGCAGCTTAGCTGAAATTTCCACAGTAGATTATGGGAAAACTTTTGCTTTCTTAATAAACAGGATAGCTATAACCTTTCTCCCCCTCTCCTTTTTACTGTTTTGAATGTGAACTTGATACCTAATAGAGTTAGGGCTATTGTATTGCCACTGTGAATCAATAAATGTGGGCAAAAGCCAGTGTGATAAAGCTGGAATGCTGGAAATAGCCTGTGCTAAGATTCTGTTCTGGAGTATGATAGAACTATTGAAGGGTCACCTGGGTGGCTCAGTCAGTTAAGCATTGGCCTTTGGCTCAGGTCATGATCCTGGAGTCCCAGGATCAAGCTCTGAATCAGACTTCTGCTCAGTGGGGAGTCTGCTTCACCCTTTGTCCCTCACCCTGCTCGTGCTGTCTCCCACATGCTCTCTCGCTCAATAAATAAATAAAATCTTTAAAAAAGAACTATTGAATAACTTCAGACACTGTCAGAAAAAAATATATTGAGTTGTTATATATGCTAGATATATTATTTAAAAAATTAAAGTTGGCCTCCCAAATCAGAGAAACATGATCTATAGCCTTCACATCAGGAACCAGAAAGGTGGTGGGGAGATGGAAATTTTTTGCTCATCTAACAAGAGCCAGGAAAGGAGAAAAGAAAGAAAAACAGAAGTATGGATAGAAAACACAATACAAGATAGTAGTTTATGTCCAAATACAACAGGACACAAACAATGTATGTTAAAAAGCCTCATCAATTAAAAGACCTAGATTATCAGAATCAAAATGATCTTGACATCACATAGGAGACGCACCTATACAAAGACTCACAGGTTAAAATCAATGGATACAAAAAGATGTGACAAGCAAATAGTAGCTGAAAAAAATCTGTCATAGTGATGTTATTATCAGACAAGAAAATTTAAGAGAATTTAACCATTAATAAAAATAAAGACAGCAATGTATTTTCTTTTTTTATTTTTCCCAGTTCTATTGAGATATAATTGACATACAACAATGTGTAAGTTTAAGGTGTACAGCATCATACTTTGACTTCCATAGATTGTAAAATAATTACCGCAATAAATTTAGTTAACATCCACCATCTTATATAGATATTAAAAAAATAAAAGCAGTGTTTGTGTCTTCTGATAAAAACTCTTAGGGGGTGCCTGGGTGGCTCAGTGGGTTAAAGCCTCTGCCTTCGGCTCGGGTCATGATCCCCGGGTCCTGGGATCGAGCCCCACATGGGGCTCTCTGCTGAGCAGGGAGCCTGCTTCCCTTCCTCTCTCTCTGCCTGCTTCTCTGCCTACGTGTGATCTCTCTCTGTCAAATAAATAAATAAAATCTTAAAACAAAACAAAACGAAACAAAACAAAAAAGCTCTTAGGATCTACTCTGTTAACAGCATTCAAATACACCACGAGGCAGTGTTAACTCTGGTCATCGTGGACATTACATCTTCAGTCCTTACTTACCTTATGACTGGAAATCTGTACCTAGTGATGTATCTTCTTTCATGTTGGAATGCATAAAAAAGAAAAAAGTAAAAGGAAGAATCACTGTGTAGAGGCAACTACTAATAACATATTGGGTATTTTCTTTGAGTATTTTCCTTTGCTTCTTTCCCTGACTGGAAGTAACTGTGTATTTTTTTATATGCCATAGGAAACTGATATATGATAATTATGGAAAAATGTAGACAATGCTGAAAAGTAAAAAGGGGAAAGTAAAAATTAGCATTATAACTAGAGATAATCCTATTACATTTCATGTATATCTTTCCAGATATTCTGATGCACATGTAGAAATATACATTTGTTTTAAAAAATGGTGTCATGATGTGTGCCCCCTTTTCACCCAAGGATATAATGTTGTCTTTTTATATCAATAAATATCCTTTTATATCACTTTTATGGGTATATATTACCTTTGTGTGACCTTACCCTATTTCTCAATGCATATTTTTACAAAGTTGAAATGATACTGTATATCATTTCCCATCTTGCTTTATTCATTTACTATAAAATTAGCAATTTCTCATATTACTAAGATATTTTTCTAAAGATAAATTTGAATGATCAAATGATATTTTATGGCTGTGCATAACCATCTTAGTTATTGTTCTCTTGTTGAATATTTAAATTATTCATAGTATTAAGTTGTTTCGCTTATAGATGCTGTAACAATAATCATATTTCAGAATAATTTTTTTAAAGCATGTATCTTTGAGACATTTTGTTATAAAAGCTGACACTTGTATACATAAACTAGCAAGAACTTAAAATTCACCACATGATTACTTCATTTTTTAGCTTGACTGTCTAGTAAATCTTGTGCTTCATTGATTTTGGCTGCAAAATAAGGAGATCCAACCCTGTGTGGGTGATTTAAAAGCATAATTCATTGATGAGCATCTCTTATTTCCCCTTTATTGGCAGCAGGGTTTATGCCTACTATTAATGCTGCTTCTGTTTCATCATTTAGGGTTCAAACCCACCTTTATGATAGCCACCACTGAAGACAGATTTTGGTAGACCTTTAAAAACTTGTTTTACTTGAGGCTCCATATGTTTCATGGCTTGCAAAATATAATGGCCTGCAAATCCAGTGGCAGCCGTGATCAGTCCAGCTGCTCCCACTGTACTGGCCACAGCTCTGGCTCAGCTCCCTGGCCTCCACGGAGAGTGCAGTTCATCCCAGCCCAAAGGCCACGGCCGCCCATTCCACGCCTCTCCAGAATAATTTTTAATGACATTCGGATCCCCTAGATTTTCCATCAAAGTTATTATAAATACAAGGAAGTCATCAGCAAGGCATTAATTGAATGTCTAATTAGTTATTAAAATGTATATAATTAGCATATTTGCCCCGGGTAAGTCAAATGTATGATTTAATAATGTTGAATTGAATGTTCTGATTATATTCTTCATAGTGTAGTTGGTCTTCTTAGGAAATCTATGCAGATAGGACATTTATTTCTCTTTTATAATACTTGAGCAGCTTATTACAATTTCTAGGTGCTACAGGCTTTTCTAGTTGTTTATATATTTTTTATATTTAATAGGTCAAATTTGTGATTTATTTGATGCAAAGTCTTTCATAACATGATACCCTAATCACAACATTGTTCTTCTCCGAATCCCTGCTTCCCTAAGTTGTAAGCACCAGCGGGCTGGTGGGAGAGGTCTGTTTCCTGAAATTTTAAATGTCACAGGAATCAAGGGAGTGTGTCAAACACAGAGGTATATGCATTGCCAAGCTGAGTGAGCTGCAGAAGAGAATTCTGGATCTTCAGACTGAGGGTGAAGGTCAGAGGCAGATATTAGAAGTCAGAGAATTGTGCCAGGAATTGAAAAGCCAGGGACAGAAGAGGGGAGAAAAAAGATCTGATGAAGAGCCTGCAGTCTGGGCCTGTCTATATACCTGGTTGGAAGCTCTTAACGCAGGCTTTATTGCATGTTCCTCCATATGGCCCGAGAATGTGTGCTCAGGTCTTCCGGAGCCAAGGCACCACCAACATACCTTCCTCACCCCTCGGTTCAGTAGTATCACAGCTTCCCTATGTTAATAAATAGAAGGCTTATGTATTAGTTCCAATGGCTGCTCTAACCAATGACCACAAACCTAGTGACTTAAAACAACCCCAATGTATTATCTTAGAGTACTGGAAGTCAGAAGTCTGAAATGGGCCTGCCTGGCTTTAGGAAAGAGTCTATTTCCATGTCTTTTCCATAAAAGATCAGTCTGTAGACTTGAACAAATGTCTAGAGGAAACCACAGGCTGTTTGTGTCTTATTTTTTAAAAGATTTTATTTACTTATTTGACAGACAGAGATCACAAGTTGGCAGAGAGGCAGGCAGAGAGAGAGGAGGAAGCAGGCTCCCAGCTGAGCAGAGAGCCCGATGCAGGGCTTGATTCCAGGATCCTGGGACCATGACCTGAGCCGAAGGCAGAGGCTTTAACCCACTGAGCCACTGAGGAGCCCCCAGGCTGTTTGATTACTGCACAAAAGCCCCCATTCCTGTACGCAGAAGTCCCTTTTGAAAACTAAGCAGACCTAAGTAGGGCACATTCTGCCAATCCTATTTCAGGGGTGGCACGGGAGACAAATGGACAAGAAGAACCTCCCATAGGGCAAAAACTGGGGTCATGGAGAGGAAGGGAAGGGAGAGAGGTCTCCACTGACCGCCCCCCCCACCGCCTACCCCCAGGCAACAAGAATACCAACTGCCAGATGTTCCTAGGGATAATCTCAGAACTTAACTCTACTAGTAGGGTAGGAATTCTTTGCAGTTACTGCTCTGTGGGATTTGATGATTGCTATGAACTAGAGGCTGCTGTTTTCTTCCCATTCTTCCTTTTTTCAAGTAGATTTAAAGTGTATGTGCATATTGGCTACCCCATTCCTGCTCTACAATTTATAACAGGAAGATTGGAGGGCAGCCCTCTTGTCTTTTAGTTTATAGTTTAGTTTATAGGCGACCGGACCATGACGGGACCATGATAAAGAGGACTGAGAATTACCCAGAGCTGGATGCAGAAACTGGATGGAACTTTGGTGGTTTGTCTCCCCAGAGAGGAAGTTCGGGAGACTCAGTGGGGAAAATGTGCCAGAGACTGATAGTTTCCCCTCAATATCTTTCTCTCTTCTTTCTTGGTATTAGAAGTCTTTAGCCTGGCACATGTCTCTCCAGAAAGACAATAAATTTCAGTTCAGTTTTTCATATGATTAAGTCATGGGCAATGGTACCTGAGTGGGAGTAATGTTCGTGACTTCTGGGCTGCACTCTTTTTTTTTTTTTTTTAAGATTTATTTATTTATGACAGAGAGCGAGCGAGCTCACGCATGCCTGGGGAGGGGCAGAGGGAGAGGGAGAGAAGTAGACTCCCTGCTGAGCACGGAGCCTGACTGGGCCTGAGGTGGGGCTCCATCTCACAACCCTGAGATCATGACCTGAGTCAAATTCAAGAATCGGAGGCTTAACTGACTGAGCCACCCAGGTGCCCCATCTGGGGTGAGCTCTTAAAGGAGTGGCATACTCTCTTCCTCTCTTCCTTTTTGCTGCTCAAAATGTGATGACATTGAGCCACCTGGGTCCGTGGAGCCCAAAAGAACTCCATACGATGGATAGTGGAGCAATAAGATGGGAGGAACTTGGGTCTCAGACACTGTGGAGTGATATATCAGACTTTTACATGAAGGAGAAATAGATCCTTTTCTTCTGTAGAGCCAGTATTATTTTTGGTCTCTATTTGTATAGCTGAATCTATATCTCAACTTTCACAAACGGGCTGAGTTTGAAGTACCTTTAGGAAGTTTCTTATGAAAAACGTCAAACATACACAAAAGCAGAAAGAATAGTATAATAATTTCATGCATACTCACCTTTGTCTTCAACAACTACCATTTCATTTTATTTCAGCTCAACCTGAGCTGCTTCCTGTCTCCACTGGAGGACTTCGAAGCAAATCCCAAATGTCGTATCATTTCTTCTATAACTATTTCAGTATGTATCTCTGAGAGATAGGATTCTTTTTTAAAAAATGAGAGTTTGAAATGTTTTTGAACAAAACAAATGTAGATAGCTGGTTGAGTCGAACATATCTCTTTAACTTTCAGGAGAAACTTCCTGGCTTGAAGGTACTGCTTTGAGAGTCAACTCTCATGTGGAAGGTATTTAAGGCCTTGGCAGTGGATGAGCTAACTTGAGGAGAGTGGTCACCTGAGTTGAAAACAGAAAAATTACATCAATTTAAGATGAACAAAGTTTTCTCTCACTGGTGTCAAGTAGTGTGGGGAGTTATGCAAGACAGGGTAAATGCACATGTGTAGGAAGTTTTTATAGACATTGTTTCCATTACCCCCAAATCCAGTCCTCATCTTGTTTTCTTTCCTCAGCTCCTATCTCATTTTTTAGATACATTATTTGTTCAGGGTTGGTCACGAATTTTAGTCATTTTTTTAAAAAGGGAAACAGTTTTTTTTTTTAAGATTTTATTTATTTATTTGACAGAGCGAGATCACAAGTAGGCAGAGAGGCAGGCAGAGAGAGAGAGGAAGAAGCAGGCTCCCCGCTGAGCAGAGAACCCGATGCGGAACTCGATCCCAGGACCCTGAGATCATGACCCGAGCCGAGTGGTTGGTCACGTATTTTAGTCACAGCTGATGAGACCCAAGGAATGTTTGCTGGGACTTCTAGGAAAGTCTCTCATTCTTCAGGAACTATTTGCATCTGGCTGGATGGTGCGGTGTGATGGAATGTGCTAGAACTGCTGCAGTCATTTCATTATCATGAGAGGATTCTAGAACTACCCCAGGGCCCTGGTATAGAGACTGAGAATGAGGCGAACATTGTGTGGAGACAAGGGAGAAACCCAGTCCTTAGTGACATGAGTTGCACTGCAGCTTCAAGCCTCTTCAAGCCAGCCTCATTCTGGACCTCTGAGTTACATGAGTTATGAGCTAATTTGCCTTTGTTGTTTAGATCATTTTTAATCATTTAAATAATTTTCCATGACTTGCAATAGAATACATTCTGACTGATAAGAGTAGGCTATGTGGTCAATGTTTTTCCAGACCTGGAGGAACCCCAGTGCTGGTCATCTCAGTTTTAGCTGAGCAGATGATATATTTGCATAAGAAAAATAGCTAGATGGTGTTCTCCCCTTAATAAATTTTTTTGGCGTTCACTGCAGTAAAATGTTGCTTTTTGGCAGATAGGTAGATTTCCTGCAAGCTTCTGTCAATGGCTTCTGTAGGTACTGGCCAGTTGGCCACGGAGTGGGGCGGTGGGGGGAGCAGGTGGTGGTAATGGTGGTGCTTAAAGGTATGGGTAAATAGCAAATGTGGAACCTGCTGCTGTGAAAGAATGTGTTCTGGGTAGAGAAATGCGGTGAGTTGTGGATAAAATACTCTTTGTTTATGAGATAGACCTAGTCATTCTCTGCAGAAGCACAACATGAAGGTCTTGCTCTAAGACTTACTATGCACAATCAGGTGGACAGGAGGATGTAAAATAATGCCTTTTTCAAACCTCATCCTTCAAAACAGCAGCCAAACTGGGGTGAATGATTCTTACAGGCAGATATTTCTTTGACATATCCCTTTGAGGGAGGGAGGGTAGATGGTGTTAACGGAGGCCTAAGCAGGATGAAATGTACCATACTGATGAGGGATGGCTTCAGCCTTCAGGTTTTGTGTTGAAGTCATAGGGCCATCATCACCTAAATGTGGTTTCATTCTGCAGCTGACTCTTTAAGTAATCATTAAGCAAAGAGTGCTCAGTGGCTGATGATGTGGACAATTACTAAAGTCACCCCTACATGATTTTTTTCTATGTGGAAGGGAGAATCTTATTTCCATTTTCCATTCAACTGAGAAAAAAATGGCAGCCATGAAGACTCTGCCAGGAAGAGCAATCACACGTTTTTTCAATTAATTAACTAATTAATTGGGCAGAGAGTGAGTGAGAGAGAGAGAGAGAGAGAGAGTACAAGTAGGGGTAGCAGACACTCCACTGAGCAGGGAGCCCAATGCAGGGCTGGATCCCAGGACCCCAGGATCATGACCTGAGCCGAAGGCAGACGCTTAACCAACTAAGCAACACAGGTGCCCCACACTCACCCTTTTTGACAAGCAATTTGCCTGGGAAATTAGTTGAGGTCACATATCTCTTATTAGATAAATGGAAGACAGCATATGAATATTTCAAAAAAAGCATATTTTAACCTATTTAAATTTAGCTCAGAGTACTACAGTTTGTTCAAACTCCATAGAGAAGGGCTATAGAAAAACAGGCTTATTTTCATTGTTAAATACCCAGAACTGGGAGTTTCGTGAGGCCAGAAGGGATTCATTATTTAATTATAAAATACTTATAAGTATTTGCATTTGCAAATCAAGCATCTTCTTTGGAATCTAGGTTCTAGGGTAATAGGATTAGTAACCGCATTAGCCACTGTTGGAATGAGAAGGGGTGGCTCTTTTAGGAAAAGACCACAAAGTACTCCGACTGGTAGGAAGACTCCTGGACACAAGAGTACAGAGCCCCCTGCTGGCAAGAAAGGGCAAAGACCAAAATGAAGGCATTCACGTCGCACTGTCAGAAATGAGTCAAAAAGTGAAGGCTTAAGGTGGACAAGGCAGATCAGATTTATTGCCATCCTTGGCCCAAGAAGCCAAGAACTTGCAGAGTTGGAGGACCTTGGTGTGTCCTGGGAGACAGGTGTAAAAGTTTACCCAGCTGATACAAAGATAGATGACCTGAGTAGGCATCAGAAACTCAGGTAAGAAGGGAAACCAGAAGCCAAGTCACAAACTAGAGTTACAAGCGTTGGTCTCACAGGGGAGAATTCAACCGGTTAGTGTACAAGTGGCGATCGGGATCTGAGGGGCAAATGTTGCCAACCATTTCTCCAAAACAGGAAGTTTTTGAGATGGTGGTGTCTTCAAGTTCCTGGCCAGGAATCTAAAGGTGAGTATTCATTGATTATCTACCTTCCCAAAGCCCTCCCTTCCTCCTCCCAGCCCCTGGATTTATTTACCAAAAAGCTTAGGAGCTCTGGCTTTATGATGACTAACAGAACCTCAAAGAGGTCAGTATTTGAAATTGCTGATTGCTGATACTGGGCCCCAAATTTCTGAACCCCTTAAGCATTATATTTCCTGAGGGCAAGGACTGTGGTTTTTTAAAAGTCTTTTCAGGGGCCCCTGGGTGGCAGGGTTTGGTTAAGTGACTGACTCTTGGTTTTGGGTCAGGTAATGATCTCAGGGTCTTAGGATTGAGCCCAAGTTGGGCTCCATGCTCAGCACAGTCTGCTTGGGACTCTTACCCTCTCCCTCTGATCTTCCTTCTCCCTGCCATTCTCTCTCTCTCTCTCTCTCTCTCTCTCTCTCTTAAATAAATAAATAAATCTTCTAAAAAATTAAAGATCTTTTCAGCTCTGACCCTCCCTAATACAATGCCTGGCTCCTAGCCGATGCTTAATCCATATTTGTGAAGTAAATGGATGAATCATTAAGCCAGTGGAAGGTTTATAATTTGGTGATATCCCAGAAGGGTAATTTACTTATATATTCATTTAGTTCTCACTTTATTTCTGTTATGTCTTGTTCCACAAGGGATTTGCAAAAGCTTATAAGAATACATATGATCAAATAGAAAATATAAATAATAAATAAAGCCAGGGTCATTACAAACATGCATTGGGAAAAGACAAGTCAGTGGAGAAGAATGAGTATGCAAGCAGTAGGGCTCCACGTAATTATCCAAGCCACAGGGTCAGAACTGAGTTTTCTGCTGAAAAAAAAAATAAAGGCCAAAAATGATTCTCTTGACAACAAAGGCAAAACATTCTAGTTTTTCAAGCCTTTCTTGGAACTTAGCTCTAAAATAAGTTTCTGGTGTGGAGATTTATATCTGGGACAGTGAGTGATGTAGTAAACCGTGTCCTCAATGACATTCTTACAGCAAATCCTATAGGGCTTTTTAAAAGTTGTGTCTTATAGCATGAAGACCTGAGGCTTGTCCTATGGTGCAACTCACAGAAGTAATTTTATAGGAGATCAAGGAAATATGGTGTTAGACTGAAACTTTCTAAAATTTTAGCTAAATCAAAAGTATAACACATCTAGGAAACCCAGAGGATTCAAGTCCTTCAGACACTTCCCCACTGAGATCCCCTCTCTGAACCAGACCTTTCACAAGGGTTGGGAGCTGATCATTGGACTTTGTGTCTTCTCTCAAGGCCTGAAATTTCCTTGTTCTATGTCATTCATTTGAAGTAGAAATATATATTATCATCATTAGATGATATTTTTTACAAGCTTTTATGAAAATGGAGGTATCTAACCAAAACCTTCAGGATGGTCAATTAGCTACCCTCTGTTCCAGTTATCTATTGCTGCCTAGCAAACTATCTTTCAACTTAGTGGCTTAAGACAGCAATGGCAATTACTATTATCTTCAATGGTTATAGGGGCTGACTGGGCTCAACTAGGCAGTTCTTGCTCAGCTTTCCTCATATAGTTACAGACAGTGACTGGGGTTGGAATCATCTGAAGGCCCGCTCACTCACCCGTCTGGTACCAGGTTAAGAAGACTTGATCAGCGGGGGCTGGAATAGTGAGGCTCCATGGGCAAGTCTTTATGCTCAACTCTGCACATGTTTTCTCCAGAGTATGGGTTCAGGATAGCTGGACTTCTTACACAGGGACTCAGGAAGAGGGAGAGAAAGAGAAGATGGAGAGAGAGAACCAGATGGAAGGCATATTATCTTTTTTTGACCTAGTGTTGGAGGTCAGTCATGCACTGTCATTTCTACAACATTCTATTCATTGAGGCATGCATGAAAATCTGCCCAGTTTCAAGAGTAGGGGAAATAGACTCCAAGAGACATTGATGGGGAAGTGGCAGGGTTTGGAAGAGCATGTGGGACCAGAAGTATTGTTGTAGCCATTTTTGTCAAATACGATCTGCCACACCCTCCTCATTTCAAAGGTCCACCAAGGGAGTACCTATAACCAAGACAGAATTTTTCTTAAGGACCCCATTCTGAGTCTTCAGTAAGTGAATAAATCAAAGTCTTTCAAGGTTTTTATTTTTTTTTTTAATCATAGAATGTAGGCAAAGTGACTTAGCATGGAAGATTTTCAAGGAAGCTTTTCTAATCACTCATCACAGACATAGAAAAAGCTACATAATGCTCCCGTGGCAAGCTCATTTTTAAACATGAAAGCCATTCCTAATTCGTGTCTCCAACAGGAAGGGAATGCAGCCAGATCACTGAATGGTTTTCTATCATACAAAGAACAGTTAAAAGGAAACTATGGGAAGGAGGAAAAATGTAGTCCTGCTTTAGGCCCTTCAGTATAGTTATCTGGTTTTCCAGGAGATAGATCTATCTGAAGACAGATACTGACTCTTGCTAAGATGTTAAAATGCAGCTTTTGTTAAGAATCAATAACTAGGGGATGCCTGGGTGGTTCAGTAGGTTAAGCCGCTGCCTTCAGCTCAGGTCATAGTTCTAGGGTCCTGGGATTGAGTCCCACATTGAGCTCCTTGCTCAGCAGGGAGCCTGCTTCTCTCTCTGCCTCTGCCTGCTTGTGCTCTCTCTCCCTCTCTCTCTCTGATAAATAAATAAATAAAATCTTTAAAAAAATCAATAACTAGGAATTGATACTGTGTTCAGGAAGCTTTGCCTAGAGTAAAGGAGTAAAGGCAGAAAAGAGGTAAGTTAAGGGCAAACAGGAAAAAATCAACTCTGTAATTCATTTATTTAAGTTTTAAAGTCATACTCATTTAATTTCAAGAATGGGAGGTCACTAATAACCCATTACATATATTTTTGTTCAAGTATAATTAACATACAGTGTCATATTAGTTTCAGATGTACAATAATGATTCAACAAGTCTATACATTACTCTGTGCTCATCACAAGGAGCGTACTTTTAATCCCTTTCACCTATTATTTTCAATAATTTTTTCCATTAAGTAATAGTAGAGTATTTGTGCTTGCAACTCTATTGAATCTTGTATAAAGTATCAATCCAGAAATCCTCAGTCTGACATATTTTAAGGAAGAAATAGGCATAAAGTTTAAGTGGAATGTTTAACAAACAGATGGCTCTATATTTTGAAGGAAGTAATTTAGAACAAGCTTTGCATAATTTTGATAGCAGAAAGTCTTTACCTGCTGCTTTATTGAAATTAAGCCTTCTAGCCAAATGGAATACATGAGGAGATGTTCCTGGGTACCAACCTTAGAAACTAGAAATTTCAATGTAGTCTTGCATGAAACTAGCAGGAAGAAAGGGAGGCCTCCCAGTTGTCAACTGAGATTTGTGTATATTTGTGCTGACCATAAATAATGATGTCTCCAGATCTATCTTCTTTACTGGTTCTGACAGTAAAAACCCAGGCCTCCTACAATGTTCATGAAATTGAATTTTTGGCACTGGTTTAAATTTGAAGAAATCCCATCTGATCCTTTTGCTTTCCTTTTATACACCACTGCACCAAGCCAAGTAAAAATCGGAGGAATAGTAACTAGAATTCTGAGCTCCCAGAACTCTAACTCCACCAGCTTTCTAGATAGATGTCCTATGAGAGTGCTCCTGAAACCCTCTTTCTTTGGAGGCTAAGTGGGGAATGCACTTGAGATATTGTAGGAAGAGTAGGAACCTCTGTTCTCAGACTGCCTAAAGTGGGTATACCCATTGCTTACCCAAAGATTCCTTGGGAATAGAATTCCCAGTGGGTTTTTCTTTTCTTTCTTTCTTTCTTTCTTTCTTTCTTTCTTTCTTTCTTTCTTTCTTTCTTTCTTAAAATAACTTTTGTGGAGGGACAATACATATACACAAAAACACCAATCCTAAGTGCATAGCTCAATGAATTGTTGTACACACATGCACTTGTGTCATCACACAGATCAAGATGTAGAAAATTCCCAGGACCTCAAAAGATGCCTTTTTATTTCTTCCACATTTGTACTGTAAAACAATGGGGGAGGTGATTAGTATTCTCAGTTCTATCATTATTTACTAGTTTTGACTGTTCTTAAACTTGAAGTAGAAACATACAAGTATGTATTCTCTTAAATTTGGCTTCTTTCACTCAGTTTAATATTTGTAAGATACTTCATGTTGTTGCATGTACCAGTAGTCTGTTCTCTTCTCTTTTTTTTTTTAAGATTTTATTTATTTATTTGACAGACAGAGATCACAAGTAGGCAGAGAGGCAGGCAGAGAGAGAGAGGAGGAAGCAGGCTCCCTGCCAAGCAGAGAGCCCAATGCGGGACTCGATCCTAGGACCCTGAGATCATGACCTGAGCTGAAGGTAGAGGCTTAACCCACTGAGCCACCCAGGTGCCCTGTTCTCTTCTTTTAATCACTATGTAGTATTTTACTTCATGCATAAACCACAACTTACTTATCTATTCTTCTGTTGATTGGCGTTGAGTTGTTTCCACCTTGGCTAATACAGATAAAGCTGTGATTGACATTCTTATGCACATTCTTTGTGGACGTCAGTACTCCTTTCTCTTGAGTAAATTCCTAGAACTGGAGTTGCTATCATAGGGTTGGCAGTGTTTAGCTTTAGCAGAAACTGTCAAGTTGGCTTATGAAGTAGTTATAACATTTTTCATTCCCATCAGCAATGTAAAGAATCTCCGTTCTTCCAAATATTTGCCATCATTTGGCACTCTAAGTCCTCTTAACCCAGTTATTCTGGTTGGTGTCTGGTAGTATTTCATTATGGTTTTAAATTTACACTTTCCTAATGAGTAGTATTGCTGAGCACTTTTTCATATGCATATTGGATGTTTGGTTGTCTTATTTTGTGAAATGCCTGTTCGAGTTGTATGTCCACTTTTGGTTGGGTTGTTCTTTTTTTTCCCTTTCTTTTTTGGCGGGGTGGGGGGTGGGGGTAGAAGGAGAGAGAGAGACTCTTAAGCAGGCTCCATGTCCTATGCAGACCCTAATGCAGGGCTCCATCCCTGAGATCATGACCTGAACCAAAATCAAGAGTTGGGTGCTTAACTGAATGAGCCACTCAGGCACCCCTTTTTTCTTTTGAGTTGTAGGAGTTATTTACATATTCTGAACATAAGTCTTTTGTCAGAAATATGTGTTGGGAATAACTTTTCCCAGTGTGTGACTTGGTTTTTTATTCTTTTAATGGCATTTTTAATGAAGTGCAATTTATCATGTTCTTTTCTTTTATAATCATGCTTTTTGAGTCCTGTTAAAACCATCCACTGATTGAGTCAGATTCATCCACATTATCTAGGATAGTTCCCTTACTTAAAGTCAACTGATTTTGAACTTTAATTACATCTATAAAATGCCAATATCTAGATTAGTGTCTGATTGAATGAGTGGGGACTATAACTTAGTCAAGTTGATATATCAAAAGATCATTGTAGTCATTAACATATTTTCCTATGTTTTCTTCTGTAAGTTTTATTGCTTTACCTTTTTATTTAGCTGGACAATCCATCTTGTGGATGGTGTGAAACAAGGGTCAAAACCAAATGAGGTATAGTTATGGGACAGAATACGCTCAGGGAAGATGTGCTATGGCCCCGGCCTCAGGAGATGAATTGCAGATTGATCCAAGTCAGTCATGGTAATCTGTTCATTCAGCAAATATTTATTGAATCCTTACTATATACCAAACATACTCTCAGTTCTGAGATGCAACAGTGAATAAAACAGGTCAAGTCCCTGCTGTTGTGAAATTGTCCTTTGCAAGTAATTGATTAGAGACGAAGTATGTGACCCCATTCTAGGCAATGGTACCTGAAGAGACATGCTGTAGACATCTGCGAAAGGTGTTACTCCTTGATAAGAGGGAGACTTTCAAAGAAAAACTCTGCCTTGCATATGGGAGCATGTGATATTTTGGTATTAAGGCAGTCTTAGAGTAATACCCAGAGAACGACAGAGAAGCCAACCCAGAGTCCTGACACCTTCAAACTCTTTATTATTCAATTCTGGAACAACCCATCCCCAGGTTTCTAATGTGACATAATTATTCTTATTGTTTTAGCCACACTTGGGCATTCTATCACTTGCAGTTATAGATATATACATTTCTTGGCATGGCCCCACAGCTCTCCTAACACTTGTGCTATAACTTGCTTCAGTTCCTTTCACTATCCAGCTCTGCCTTAATTTTGCCTTCTACCTTAGACACTTAACACTCAGACCTTCTCTGGCTCCCTTTCTAACTTGCTTTGGCCTTAAATGCAGAAGATTGATTCCTTCTGAGGTCATTCTGTCCCAAAGTTTCCACCTCAAAACTATATCCATCTTAATTTCCCTGCCACGACCAACTTCTTTTTCTAGTTTGACTTCCATCTCCAACATTCCCACACACCAAGCCCCAGCTGCAGAGGAAGGCATTTAAGTATGGTTATACAGCATTTAAGCTAAGGCTGATGCATTTTTGATGCAAAGCCACATGAATTAAGACCCTATGGGGGGTGCCTGGGTGGCTCAGTTGGCTGAGCATCTGACTCTTGGTTTCGGCTCAGGTCATGATCTCAGGGTTGTGGGACTGAGCCCTGTGTCAGACTCTGCTCAGCAGGGAGTCTACTTCTGTCTTTCTCCTTCTCTCTCTGCCCCCCCCCCAATCAGGCACACCGTGTTTATGCACATGCACTCTCTCTCTCCCTCTCTCTCAAATAAATAAATCTTAAAAAGAAATTATGATGCTATGGAGGAGCAGAAACTAAAAGCCTTACCCAGAAGCCAGACTCCAGAGACTGAAGTGGATATACAGCAGAGTTGAGAGAACACACTGTCCCCAGAAAGATAGAGAAGGAGAAAGGCTGCTCAGCGATTTCTGGTTACCATAGACCTGACTGTACTTCCTGCATTGAGTTCCTTGGAAGTCCCTTGAATTCTCATAATGAAACTCTTTCCTTGAGCCACCTTGAGAGGCTTTCTGTTTCTTGCAAACAAATCACCTAGACTATGGCCCTTGCAGTCCCAGAGGGAGCCTTATTCTGTCAAGTGTGCAATTCCCACTTTGAGAGAATGTTACCAAGTGTTTGGAAGCCAGGAATCTGTTATGGACACTTCGAAGCTGCGCCAGCAACACCTTCTAGCAGGTTCTAGCCTAGGACTCTAAAATAGAGAACAAATCCTTCCCCAGTCCTTCCTTAGGGTGGGTTCTTAAATTCCTAGAGTCCCTTTCTTGAGAAACCAGGAGAAGCATTTAACTCTTTGGTCTTAATTTGGGTCATTCTTTCCCAAGGCAGAGACTTGGACCAGGACTTGAGTTCAGTTAGTTTATTTGCCCGGTGACTTAAGGAAGCAGGAATGAGGAGCAAGCAGAGGGTGTTGTAGGGCAGGAGGAAAAAGTCAGTACATGGCTTATTACTGGCTTGGTTACCACCGAGTGACGGGGGCTCCACTGTAGTGGAAACTTTCTGAAAATCCATGTGCTATGTTTCTTAGAACCCACCTACTCTGCCCACCATTGACTGAGGTTTGTCCCCAGGATGTTAATTCCCCTGTACTTTTGGGCTGTTCTGCACAAGGGAAAAAGGAACTCTTGTGGCTTCAGAAAAACCCCAGAGGCAGAAGAGCTAAGAGTTATAGGGCAGTCAGTGTGGGACATGGGCAGTGAGCATGGGGTTTGCTCAATTTCAGTGGACATCAGAGGTAGGCTAAGGAGATGTGCCCAAACCATCTTCTACATCTTCTTTTTGGGGGAAACCTTTAATTCAAGTATCTTTAGACATGACTATGGGTCCCCCAGAAGCAAGAACTCTTGAAGTAAGTATGATTGTCTTCTGTGACAGAACTGCTATTGCTAACCAAAAATCCACATTCTCTTCTTCCTGGGCATTCTGCTGCCCATATTTCTCAGCGTCCCTTGCAGTTAGGTATGGCCAACTAACTGAGTTCCAACAATGGAATGTGAGCAGAAGTAATGTGTACCACTACCAAGCCTGGCCCAAAAGTATCCTCCCATTCATACTTTTCCATGTTTTTTCCCCTTCTGTTCACCTGATGTTGATTCTCAGGCGACCTTTGAAACCATATGTACAAGATAGCAGAGCCTCTGCCTTCTGGGTCCATGAACGACTGTGTGCAACACACCATCTCTCCCTCCTCCTCCTCCAGCCCCAAATCAACCACCTGGAACTGTCTTGTTCTGAGAGAGAATAAACTTATATGGTGTTTAGGTCCTTATACATTTGGGGATTAATTTATTATAGCAGCTAGCTTACCCTAACTAATACACCTACCACAACACCATAACATTCCCCAGGCACAGAAATCGTTCTTCCAGTGTCTCCGAACTACACTAATTATGAAAGAATTAAAGTTTAGAAAGATAATTATAAAACTGATACATACACATGTACAAAAATAAAACAGTACAAGAGAGTCTGAAATCAAAGTAAAAGACTCTTGTCTCCCTTCTTCCCCATTCCCAGCCCCACTCCACTAGATAACCACTTTTAACTATTCCTCCCTTTATTTTCCTGATTGTTACCTCTCTATAATCTCCTATTTGTAGTTTTACTAGTGTTAAAAAATATTTAGTGGCATCCCACTATGAAAAATGTGTAGTTACCAAAGCTGTTTCTTTAATCTAGAAATGTGAAAGAGTTCTAGACAGAAGAAACCAGGTGGTAGAAGGACCTCACATTAATTATATGAAAGAGAAGCAGCATGGTGATGTGGGACAAGCACAAACTTTGAACTCAGATTCGTGCGGAGTTTAGCTTCTACACCGTATTTGCAAGATGAGGAGTTTGTGAGAAACGATGCATCTGCCGGTGTTCTGGGTTCATCCCTAGAAATATTTTCGGGGTTTTCACACACCATCATACTCTATGGTAGGTGCCAATTAATCTTAGTGTCGATTCTTAAGACCAGACTGTTCTGGAGGGTAACTTGTATTAAGTGCCTTGCGCATGTATTTACTGTAAATAGATTTGAGGTCCGTGAACCAACAATTCCATTCAAGTCAGCACATCTTGCTCCAGCCAATAGAGGGCAGTAAGAGACACAAAGTGCATATGCATGTAGAACAAGGAAAGTCTTGCTTAGCAACCACCTCAAAGTAGTAGTTCAATTGTTATCAGCGGGCTTAATTAATCAATATTGGCCAGAATGCAGAAGTGTATAAAATCATCCTTCTCAAATGATATGTCCATCAAAAATGACTTAAAAAAAATCCACCAGATTCCTTGAAACATCAAATAAGAAATTTATATTTGCATCAAAAATAATAAATAACATAATAATAGACATAGTAATAATAGTGAAATAATATAATAACATTACACATTCATTCAGAAATAATCAACCTACATGTTTAGATACTTTGTTCAACCATTAGGTACCAGCCGTAAGAAGATTACGGTCCTGTTGCTACTGTGTTCTTGTATGAAGAAAATAGCTCATTTTTTGTTCTCTGTGCTATGTCTGAAGTGATTCTTGTGCTGATTCATGTTACTAAACGAATGATATCATTTAAAATCTACCACAGAGTGTTCTTTAGTGACACTCTTCTCCTTCAGTCTGTTTAAATGTTCCACTATGGAATTTTTTAGATTAGAAAAATAACAAACTCCTAATTGACTATTCAGTAATGGGAATTCTCAAGAATCCTTCAATTACGTAAATAAATCACAGAGGGAGTCTGTCTTAGACCGGATGTGCTACCGTGGATGGAAAGATAAACGTCAGGCTTTCAGACTTGGAAAAATAAGTCACTTTTCCATTGCTACTTGATCTTGGAATTTAGATACATTCTGATTAATTCCAAGTTCAAGTGGGAGGATAATATGGGGGAGTAGGTGTAAGGGAAGAAGAAAGATGGGAATATGCTTCAATATCATTTTTTTTAAGATTTCGTTTATTTATTTGACACAGAGAGAGAGATCACAGGTAGCTAGAGAGGCAGGTAGAGAGAGAGGGGGAAGCCAGCTCCCTGCTGAGCAAAGAGCCCAATGCAGGGCTTGATCCCAGAACCCTGAGATCATGCCTGAGCCCAAGCCAGAGACTTACCCCACTGAGCCACCCAGGCACCCCAATATCATTCTTGAATTTCTTTGTCAGAAGGAAGCCTACCAGGGCTCCTGGGTGGCTCAGTGGGTTAAAGCCTCTGCCTTCGGCTCAGGTCATGATCCCCGGGTCTTGGGATCAAGCACCGAATGGGGCTCTCTGCTCAGCAGGGAGCGTGCTTCCCTCCCTCTCTCTCTGCCTTCCTCTCTGCCTACTTGTGATCTCTGTCAAATAAATAAATAAAATCTTAAAAAAAAAAAAAAAAAAGAAGGAAGCCTACCAGAATAGTAGTTGGGAGCCTTAAATAGGCATCAGTTGCCAGAACAATAAGACATCTGACACACAAATGAATTTAGTATTTAAAATAAAATTAAATTATTAATATATATTTTAAACATTTCTATATAATAATAAAAAACTAACATTTATCAGAAATTTTCTTAGTTAAATGCACAATTCATTCTTAATTTTTCTGCATGTATCACTAGACTCTTTCCTGATTGAGAATTCTCACTGACCCTATGGATTTGCGTATTGAAGTAGAAAAGGAAAGCACCATCCTTCAAATATTCAGTTTATTTTGTATAAGTGCTAGGAAAGTTGCCTTTTTACAGTAAAACTCATAAGGGGGGGTGCCTGGTTGGCACAGGCTGTTAAGCATCTGAAGCTTGGTTTGGCCTCAGTTCCTGATCTCAGGGTCATGATCTCAGTCAGGGTCATGATCTCAGTCAGGGTCATGATCTTAGGGTCATGAGACAGAGCTCCAGGTGTTGGGCTCCACACTCAGCGAGGAGCCTGCTGAAGACTCCTGCTCTGCCTCTCCCCTCCCACTCTCTTTCTCTCTCTCAAATAAGTAACTAAATCTTTAAAGTTAATCTCGTCAGGAGTTAACAGGCAGGCCTCTGTGTTAGAAAGATGGGTCTCCTACTTCAGCTCTACTACTGATGGTCCATTTGACCACACACATGTTATTTAGCCTCTCTTTGCCTTAGTTTCCTCATCTGAAAAATAGGGATAATGATAAAATGCCCAACTCATGGGGTTGTACTTGGAATATGGTAAGCAGTCAGTAAATACTAAAGTTTTCTCTTTTTTTCAGCATCAGAACTTATTTTTGAGTAAATGACTAATAAAAGTTTCCTGCTGTCATCACTACCTTGGGCCATAACTTCTACAAATACCAGTAATTCAGCAAAAACAAAACAAAACAAAACAAAACACAATAGTTATTTCATTTTTTCCTTTATTACCTGCTATGGGAAACCTAGAACTGTCCATATTTGGATGCTTGTTCTTGCTCTAGCCAGAATTTTACAGCATCTGTCATAATTATGTTCTTCAATAGGGACAATCCATGTAGTCTAGAGGCCAGAACCAGAATGCAAGCGGATTCACAGTTAAGCCTGCAAGTCTGAACACAGGAAACAGCACCGGACACATGTGTTCAAGACTGAACTTGGGACATCAGCTTATTGGAAGAAGGAGGTAAAAGGGATGGGAGGGGAGAGAGAAGTATGGAAATACCATTAGACAATTGTTTATACTGAATCCAGAATCCTGGATATCTAGGACTTAAGGGACTCAGTCAATGAGATTTAATTCACCATTATCTGCAGGTCTTTGTATACAGTTGGCATTCAAGATAGTCATCAGCTGGTATTAGTGCCTCACTCATGAGGACACTGGGATTTAGAGGCAAGAAATCCAGACTCTACAGAGAATGAGATACCAGAAGGAATTTGGCTGGAGGGAGGCTGGGAAAATGAGAAACTATAAGGGATCTCAGAAAGATAACATGGATTTATTTCAAGGGAATGAGTTAAGATTCTCTTGGGCAGGACCACTCCTAGATGTATGGCTCAATCTGCGTCGCTTGGTATCAGTGTGTCAGCACCATTTCAGTGGCCCAATTTCACATGATTGCAAGAGGAAAAGATGTCTGCTGGCCAGTAGGCCATATGGTTACTATTGTCCTCTTGGAACAGGAGCCATCCATGGGCTTCTAAGGTGATTCTAAAGGTACAGATACCAGAGCTCTTCTGGGCACCTGGCCGACCTCTCTGATATGGTATTGAAGAGTTGCCCAAATTACAGAAATGGGGACTAGGATCCACACAAATCCTGGTCTAGCCTGGGGTTCCATGCACCGGACAGGGTCTAGAAAATTTTGAGGAAGGTGCTGCAATGAAAGAGGAAGGGTGGGGCCCCGCTTCCGGGTTCTGCTTGCCCAGGTGCAAGGATGGTGCTTAACGTAGATCAGAGTGGAGTCAACAGCACCTTTATATTAACTTATTAGAGTAACTGTCTGGGAAAGGGAATGTCCTAGAGAAGGGATGACCCTCCTCATAGCAGTTAAACACTTGTAGCTATGATGATTAAGCCTGTTGGTTCTTAGGAACTGCAACTAACCTTGACCAGTGGTTCTCAATGCTGGCTACACAGTAACGTTAACCAAGAAACTTTAAAACAGAACCATGCACACACACACACATACACAAATGGGGAGTGCTTGGACTCTCAATTAAATTAGAGTCTAGGGGTGCCTGGGTGGCTCAGTGGGTTAAGCCTCTGCCTTCAGCTCAGGTTGTGATCTCGGAGTCCTGGGATCAAGTCCCACACTGGGCTCCCTGCTTGGTAGGGAGCCTGCTTCCTCCTCTCTTTCTCTCTCTGCCTGCCTCTCTGCCTACTTGTGATCTCTGTCTGTCAAATAAATAAATAAAATCTTTACAAAATAAATAAATAAATAAATAAATAAGAGTCTAAAGGGGTGATAGACTGATACTCTGATTAAGAAAAAATCTTCCCCAGTGGTTCCCTGTACAGCCAGAATTGAGAATCACTGCCCTAGATGTTCCTTATCCACCACCCGTTTCTCTGGTGATGGCATTCTTTATTGCCACTTGATTCCTGGAAATTCACTTGGTAGTTTTCGGAGAACTGCGCTCTCCAGCCAAGTCTGGATTATCTACAGTTAGGAAACCTTCACTTACTCTTTACTTCTATTGGCCACAGAGGTCGTGGACCTTGGTCCAGTCCTTCCCCAAACTCTGACTCCACTCTGGTGCTTTCTGTTTGTTGCCTGCTGTTTCTGTTGTGCATGCACTCTACTGCACACGGCTATTCAGTCAATACCAAGCTGTAAGTCTCAGTGTTCTTGGAATCAAACAAATGATTTGTTTGACCTTGAGACCCTTTGATCTTACCTGTTTGCTAAAAATACTCTGTGAGCTCTACTTCTTTTTTAACCATCAAGTAAGTAAAAAGTAATTGGTTTAGAGATTTTAGAGATGCCTTAGAATGTCATAAACTAGAATGAAAACAGTCGCTACAAAAATATCTTATCTCTTTAAAATAACAAGGAAAACCCTAGCAGAAAACTTACCACCAGCCCTTTCTAAAAGCTTATCTCTGCACTTAGGCAAATATCCCAAGCATTTGTGGATATTCCTCCCCAAGACAAGAGAATTCTACTATACACAAAAGGCTCTAAATTCCTCCCTCCCTTTCTTCCCTTCCTTCCTTCCTTCCTTCCTTCCTTCCTTCCTTCCTCCTTCCTTCCTCCCTCCCTCCTTCCCTCTCTTTCTTTCTTTCTTTCTTTCTGCCATTTAAGACCTTAAATGGCTTCAAGGTGCTTCTCCTGAAGGAAGATAAATGGAACAAGCAAGCTACCAGAGTATTTTTTAGACCCACAAATCTGATTTGTATTTGCTGCCAACAGCATTTATGTTGTTATTTCCCATGATATTTTAAAAGTCACTCAGAAAAGCCGACAACATCTTAGTAATTTTTAAGTGTAAAATACCTTTATATCCTTTATCTCTTTGGAGGCTGATACCAACCTGGTAAGGAGCAAGGAATGTATGTCTAGTCCCATCTCCTTTTTCTTTCTTTCTTTTTTTTTTTTTTTTTAATTTCAAGCTCTCATTTATTAGTGCACCACTCAATCTTTTTTTTTTAAGATTTTATTTATTTATTTATTTATTTGAGAGAGAGAGAGAGAGAACACGTGTGTGCACATGAGCAGGGGGAGGGGCAGAAGGAAAGAGAGGGACAAAGGGGTAAGCAGACACCCCACTGAATGCAGAGACTGATGCATGGCTTGATCTCAGGACCCTGGGATCATGACCAGAGCCGAAATCAGATGCTTCACCAACTGAGCCACCCAGGTACCCCAACCACTCAATCTTAAAGGAAAAAAAAAAAGGTGGCTCCAAATATAGTTTTCTACCATTCTTTAAAAAAGGAAACTGTTTCTTTTAACTTTACACTCACCCGACACCTCATTTTCAAAACATATCATTTAATTGTCTTGGTCATGGACATTTCCAAGATGAGATTTTATATTTTGCTCCCATACCTTCTGGCTTTCAGAAAAACCATGCTTTCCTTTCCTGAAGGAGTTTGGTCCTGCTGAAGTTTGTGTATCCCTTCCAATCCCTTAATCTTCATCTTTGCTTCTTGAGGCGTTTCCTCTGGTTCACTATCTTCATCTTCATTAAAAGCTGCTTCTACAGACAGGGTTTTTGGGGCAAGAGTTGGAACAGTTTCTTTAGGCTTCTTTGATCCGAGTTTGATGGGTATGGCCAAGGCTTTCTTTGCCATGTGACTGCCTACGGCAAATCCAAACTTGGAGATCTTTGTAGGCTTTTTTGGGAGGTCTGCAGCTTCTTCTTCAGTGGATCGCTTCTCAGCGTTGTGACTGGAACTTTCCCCTCCGTTACTTTGGTTGCTCCAGCTTGCTGAGGCTTCACAGGCTTCTCCTCTCCTGCCATTTTCCCCGATGTGGTCTTCCGTGCAGCTACACCAAGCCCCATTTCCTTTTTCTATTTTACAACTGGAGGACTGAGATGCAGATGGCTTACGTGGCTCTGTGGAAAACACATGAGTCAGAACCAGGACTCAGTTCCAGGATGTTGGAATTCACAATTCTCACTATTGAGCTGTGAAAATGTCAATCCCTGACATTCATTGCTGAGTATTGTATTAGTTTCGGTTCTCCAGAGAGAAACAGAGCCAATAGGAGATTATCTATATGATTTTATTATAAGGAATTGGCTCCTGTGGTTATCAAGGCTGAGAAGTCCCAAGATAGCAGTGGGCAAACTCAAGACATGGGAGAGCCAATGGTGCAGTTCCAGCCTGAATCCAAAGACCTGAGAACCAAGAGGCTGATGGTCCAAGTTTCATTCAGTGTTCAAGCCCAATGTCAGGAAAAGACCAACATACCTGAAGACAGGCAGAGAATAAACTCTCCCTTACTCCACCTTCTGTTCTATTCAGGCCCTCAACAGATTGGATGAGACCCACCCACACTGGGGAGGGTAAGCTGCTTTGCTCATTCTACCAATTCAAATATTAATCTCTTTCAGAAACACCCTCACAAACATACCCAGAATAATATTTACCCAAACACCTAAGCAGCCCATGGCTTAGTCAAGTTGACACATTCAATTCACCATCAGGAGTACCCGCTTAATTGTGTGTACATCTCAGTGCTAGACGTACCGGGGACTGTCCCCTTCTTGTGTCACTGCCTGGACGTTAGGAAACCAACTTGTCCTTTTGGATCTCACATGAACTGGGTATGGTGGACAAGTAATTTCATCTCTATGCTTCTTGGTTTTCTCAACGGTAAAATAACAAGGATCCGATTTAGATAACTCTGTAGGACACTTAAGCTTGAAAACGGTGTTTCTGTGATTCTATAATTGAATTCTAAGAAAGATTTTAAAACTAATTTGACTTCTGTTTCATTCAAAGCTGTGTTCTGGGTCCAACAAAAGCATGACTATTACAGGTAACTACTCATCAAGCAAAATTAACATGAAGGTGACAATGCTGTATCTGTACACAGAAGTGTGAGAGTCTATTATGTGGTCGGCTTTAGACTGAATACCATGGTAGATATAGATATAATTTGTAATAACCATCCCCGTACCAAGAACCTTACCATCTGCTGTTGAAAAAAGATTAGCACAGAAGAAATCTTGGTATGAGTTAGAGTGAAGTACAGCCTACAGGAGCCATTTCCAAACAGAGTGGGAAGTCAATGAGTCAGGCTTCCCCTAAAGAAGGAATTAAGACTTGGGCTGGGTTTAAAAAACAAATAAAAACATGGGAACAATTTGGATAAACAGAGGCAAAGGAGGAGGACTTTCCAGGCTAGGGAAAACCCAGGCAAGAACAAGAAAGGACCATTTGTATGAGAATTATGGACAGGGCAGGCATGTTTGCATAGGAGATTGCCAATAGAAAAAGGCAAAATAAAAATAGTATTTGAGGAAGGTATCACCTGACAGCAATGGGAGAATGGATTGAAGGGGTCTCAGAAACTAGCTACCTTTAACTGAGTGCCTACTATGTGCCAGTCTCTGTGATAGAATTTTATGTATTTCTCTGAAATATTTGCAACAGTCTAAGAAGTAGGCTTTCTTATCTCTTCATTTTACAGATAAGGAAATTCAAGGTTAAAGAGATTAAGAAACAGTCCAAGGCAATCCAGCTGATAGGAGGCTCAGTAAAAAGTCCTACAAAGTTTGAGCTGACTCCAGACTAACCCCTTATTCCACACCCCACACTGCTCCTTCCCAAACCAAAAACTGCTGCCATTTCAACAAATCAAAAGTGGGTGGGTTTTGCCACTGTGGGTTTTGCCATTTGGTGGGTTTTGCCACTGTGGCAGCTAGTTACCCAACAATTGATGACCTTGCCTGGCAATGATCTCATTTAGTTGCAATGAATGTTTAGCTCAGTCAGCCACTTGGTGGTCTGTCTGAAGGACAGATTGTGATGCAATGTGTGGCAGGCCGTGTGACTGAGAGCTGAGAACGCAATCAGAGTGTAAGTGCTTTCCTGTCGACTCCCAGTGGCAGACTGTGGAGGCAGGTCCTGTGAAGAGCTCCTGTAACCACAAACCAAAGGGCAGTCCTTTATTTGTGCCTAATGTGGAAAAATCATTAGTCACGCAACAGTCATTTCAGTAACACCTGCGTATTCCTGGTCTTTGAGTATAAATTAAAAACCAAATTTGAATTCAGACATGGAAGTTATTTACATGAAATGCTCTACAATCATATGGAAGATCAGAGGGAGAGCCAGAAGTAAAGCTACAGTTTATGATCCCCATGTGTCTTTTGTTAGTTTCCCAAAGAAATCAGAAGAGAGATGGTAGTATGTTTGATGGGGGAAGCAGGGGTCCTAGTTTTGAAAAAAATCTATTCAATTATATTGTAAAGACAAATCACTATATCAATCCTAGTTTCAAAAAACCTGTCTTTTCTTTTTTTTAAAAATAGAGATTTGGTACCCTGTGCCCCAAATCACTGATGCAGTTCATCCCAGACATAAACAGTCTGATGACATCACTGCTACACATCCAGCTAGTTTCTCTGTTGAGACCTTCCAAGGTGTTAATTACAGTTACGAATTAGTCATTATTCTAACTGAGCCAGACTCTTATTTTCGTCTTGAAGCTTGTCATTATTAAGTTTGCTTGAATTTCTTAATGCACCACCAATGCAAATTGTGGAATTATTATTCCACAATACACTACCAAACATGCACAATTGTTTTTATTATGTGTGGAATTCTATATGTGGAAAAGTCATAATTAACTACTTATTCTAAAATTCTATTTTCATGCCTTTCTTACAGTTCACTTCATGAGGTCAGGATTTTTATCAGGATTTCCTTTTTTCACACTTTGAAATCTAAAAGGAAAGCCACAATGATTTCAGTCTTTTCAAAAAGTGACCTACTTCAGAAAAGAATATCAATAAATATTTTGTATGAGTGGTTTTCAAATGTAATATCTCTTTTCTGCTTTTACGTACATTAACAAAGTTCATATAACATTCTCACCAGGATAAAAATAATGCAACAAAACTGGTCATTAATCTACCAAGATGACCATGTTTAATTTCCCTATTTTCCAGAAATTTCCATGCTGGAAGTGAGTTTTTGTTTTGTTGTGTGTGCATGTGTGTGTGTTTAATGGAACTAATGGCTTTTAATGAAAGTGCCTCATCAAGAATAGCTAGAGGAGAGCGGCTCCTTTATTTTGGGAATCAGGGGGATTCAATAGGGGTCTAACCAGGAGAAAGTTTAGCATTTTGCACAGAATCCTGCACTGGCGTGAATCAGGTACTGGGGATATTATCTGGTCACACCTACTGATAGTGAAGTCCTAATTTAAAAGTTTAGGTGTTCCGTGGGTTCTAGTCTGGACCTGGGGTTGGAAAGGAGAGAACCAAGGCACAGGGATTGGAACCAGTTTGATGCTTAGCAGGTGTACACTTTTTCAAAAAGGTAAAATCCAAAAAGAGAAATCCAGGCATGAGTCAATAACTAGCTGATTTATCGATGAACCACTAACCTGGGATTCAAGGATAAGCTCTGTCCTTGGAAGAACTCTCTTTAAGCCAGCCAAAAGGCCCAGGAGGGGATGGAGTACCAGCAGAGGATTCTAGAACCTCTGCTAAGTGTGCTTATAGAACTCTCTACCCCCTATTGTGCTCACTCCCACTGTGATTACTAGTTTAATGTCTTCCCCATAAGCTCCATGAAGAGACAGACGTGGCGTGTGGTGTTCACCCCAGTATCCAGCTCTGTGTGTGGTTGTCACCACTTTAGCTAGGCTATTATCAGTTCTTACCCAGATCATGGCAACAGCCTCCAGACTAGTCTCTCCACTTCTACTCTTCCATCTGTCCAATATATTCTTCACACAGCACCCAGTGTGTCTTTCAAAATGCGGATCTGGTTTTGCTATCAGCCTTCTTATAACCCTTCAATGATTCCCCATTGTCCTCAGGATAGAGCCCAAATCCCAAACATGGTCTCCAAACCAACCAGCTACCCTGGCTTCTTTCAGTTCTTCATGCCACACTCTTTGCCACCTCCTCCCTAGGCACCCCTTCATCTACCTTATTCCTTCTCGTCCTGCAGCGCCCTGCCTGGCGATCATTTCCTGGAGAAATCCTTCCTTGAAACCTTGGTCTCCCTGGGATTCTCTCCAGTGGCGCTTCTTTTTCATAGTTCTTTCCCAAGTTTGTGACTTATTCATCACTATCATTTTTTATTAATGTCTGTTTCTCTAATTTGACTTGTAAATCCATGAGTGCAGGGAATGTACCCATTTTGCTTAGTCCAGAACATGGTAGGAACCCTAAGTTATCTTGAGTCAGGTCATGAATACTTCTCAGGTATTGTGTAAAGTATGTAATGTATCATGTTACATGTAAAGTATCATGAATACTTAGGTACTAAGTCCGGTAATGAAAACTGGAGCTAGGTGAGGGCTGACAAGTGGAGGGCCCTGGGGAAGATGGAATTGGAGCAACTCCACACCAAGCCACCAAGAGATGGTCGAGAGGGACATAAGCACCTCCTGTCTCAGTTCTAGGGGCCTCATTGAACTCTCCCAGCAATGCTGAACTTCGGTATAGATAAGTAAATTACAACCTCCCAAGATCACATAGCTGGTCTAGGGGAGACCCAAGACTCCCAATAGTCTCTAAGTTCAGATGTCCCCTTTCACACCAAGGAGCCACTTTTCTCTTTTGTAAGACTAATCAGGCAGCAGATAAATAATTAGTAAGATATCTGCCTGGGACTTCTGTCTCGCTTCCCCTTCTCTCATTCTCAGTTAACAACAGCATCTGTGTTATCCAGTTATTCTTCAGTCGTGTCTAGCTTGGGACCAGATGATGATGGATATTACCTAGAGGTTTGTGCAAAACATCGGAATCCCAGGCTCTGCTGGTGGTGACTGTCTTCTGCCGATTCCTGTGGGCTCTGGCATGGCCAGGAGGCCGATGGAGCTACTCAGGAAGCTGGATGGGAGCTCAGTCACACTGACAAGTCATGGGTGGACAAAATGATGCAAATTGGCAGAGCAGGCAACAAGCAGATGGAATATGGATGTTCCTGTCTCGAGAAAGGCTCAGACAGCAGCGAAGAAGCAGGCTCAGAAAGAAGTACCAGAGGAAGTCTTTGCAGCAGAGGCTCAAGTGACATCACGCTGGGGGGACAAGAACGGCGGCCATGTTTCCACACGGACTGGGGACTCCCGCAGGAGAAAGGCATGCTCCATTTTTTCACTTTCTTCGCTATGAAAGCTTTTTGTGAGAAGAAATCTGCAGTATAAGGGGGAAATGCTTCCCTGCATGCGTGTACTCTATACTACTAAAGATATTTCAAGGGACTGAAAACATTGCCTACCTGCTCTTTGTACAGTTACCTTTCTGTTGATTAAAGGACTTGCCCTGGGTATCCATTTTGATTTGCTTCATTGATTCCCAGCCTTGATTCAAATCATTTTGTAAAGACAGAATTCATACTTCCTGAGAAAATCTTTCTTTTTGGAAACAGTTTTTCTGGAGCCAGTTGGAAATTGTAAAGTCCTGTCTCTGCTTCAATTCCGTGACATTAGAAATATAGTTTATACAATGAAGGTCTCAGAAAATGATACTATTTATTACCTTTCAGAATTCACCTAGAATTCTTACTTCTAGTTGTTTACACAAAAATGGGTTTCTATACTTTTGCCCCCTTTCAAACAGTTGCTAAAGCTTTATATCAAATATCTTTACTTAGTTTCTTCCTTTACTTACAAGGTTTTATACCAAATGACCCCAGTCCAATGGACATCTTAAATGAGAAAGTAAATGACTATAGCAAGATTAAAAACAAACTGTCCCTTAATATACAGACTGTGGGATGTTCTTCATGTGTCCTTGGCAATCTCTAATGAGTTCTGTTTTTATATCTAGATAGGCAATATCTGCAGCCATACGTGAATGTGTTTAGAATCAACCTTCAAAATGTTGAACCACTGACTATTTTAAATACTAAATCAATCACATGTCTGAGTCATTTTAGAAACGAAGGTTACATAACACACTTAGATTTCCACACTATATTTCTGGAAGCTATTATAAACTCGAGATATGCTTTAAATAAGGCATTATATTTATTATTAATTTCAAACCCTCTTTCCCCTTTGTTATGTAGATTCTTGAAGCAGGGAAGGTACAAACATAATATCAGTTCACTGATTTGGGATTTCTATTCATGAAACGAAAGGTTGCACTTTCTCACAGTGGTTCCAATTTTTTGACCTTTAAATAAGGTCATAGGATTTCAGGGTTTGCAGGGCCCTTTTGGAATTTGTCTGGACAGCATATGTGCCCTTAATTCTCAGGAACTCGGCCGTGGGCATCAGTAAAAGGTCTTAGCCCTGGGGATGAGAACTCTTCGTGTTTCCCTCTGAACTTGCTTCCTGTGTCATTTTGCAAAGCCCAGACTTCAGTTGTTCTCATTCTTGTCTCTAGAATTTGAAGCTTTATTTAGGTCCTTCCTGGCTTCCTAGCAGGCTTTTTGTGAATGTGTATTCCATTCCTCTTTGCTTTTTCCAGCTTCAGTGTTTTGCCTGATTGTGGCTCCTTTGGCTCCGTGTCTCCCTTCAGACGAATCTGACCTTTCTTGGGAGGGAAGAGACAAAATTTATTTCCCAGTGTGAAACATACCCACCATCTAACCTGTAAACATTTTGATACTGTTTTATTCATTCAACAGATATTTATTAAGCAACTACACTCTGCCAGGCCAGTACTGGGAGCTCAGTGAAGTGCATAAAGCTATCAGGGTCCCTGTCATCCCCCAGCTCACTGACTAACGGGGGAGACATTAATGGAAAAGTCACACGGATACACACATAAATAATTTCAGACGGTTAGGAAGATTGGTATAAGATGCTTTGGAATTGTGTCAAGGTGACTTGATCTGTAAAGGAACAGGGAGGAGAAAAGGGAATGGAATGATCTTTTTAGACACATTCCTGTTTTGCAGCCTAATCCAGATGTTGTCATACCTGGCTGCATCTAGAATCTGCTGTGCAACTTTAATAAATACCCAAGCTTGGGCTTCCATCCCAAGAGATCCTTTTTTTTTTTTTTTTAAAGTTTAATTTATTTAAGTAATCTCAACACCTGACATGGAGCTTGACCTCATAACCCCAAGATCAATCGTCACACGGTCTTTCAACTGAACCCACCAGGTGCCCCTCACCCTTAAAGGTTCTGATGTAATTGGCCTGGACATCAATATTTTCTGCAAAGCTTTCGGTGTGATTCTTAAATGCAACAGGTTTAAGAGCTTACTCTTTTAAACTTACATGTTGATGGTTTCAATGTCCTACACTTTTTCTTTGATGTTCAAAGGCAAATCATCTATATTTAAAAAGACCTAATTTGCAGTGCCTGGGTGGCTCAGTCAGTTAAGCATCTGGCTCTTGGTTTCAGCTCAGGTCATGATCTCAGGGTCTCAGGATCAAGCCCTGTGTCCTGCTCTTTGCTCAGCGGGGAGTCTGCTCGTGTCCACTCTCATGTCTGTGTAACCTCAATAGGTGTATATCCTTTGCAGGGTTTGTTTGGAAACACAATAGAGTAAAATGTAGCCTTTGTTGGGTCCCCAGTCATCATTTTCACTGGACTGGAAACTGGACTGGCCTCTGTGGCCTGCCTCGTTCACTCTCCATCTGCAGTTCCAGTCCAAGCCTCTCGTGGGTCTGGCTCTCGCCACTGCCCACCAGCTATATTCACCCTGCGGCCCACGTGCCCCAGATGGGATCTCCCTCCATCTTCTTGCAAAAGCTTTCCTGGGTTAGATGCCTTCACTCAGTGATTGGCAGTGCCAAGCCACAATTCTACCCACTTGCTCCTGCCAGAAATCTGATAATCAACTTAGTCCCTCCTCTCCACACCTGTATCCACTCAGAGGTGATTCCATGTCATAGATAAATACACTCACAACTGCATTCCTCCCCTTCTGTGCCCACTGTCATGGTTTGATGCAGGCTTCCAGGAACTGTTAAGTCTTGGGGTTATTATGGCTTAAAGGTGGAGCCAGTAGCCCTCTTTGATTTGAAAAATACAGATAAAACTAGAAAATGAGATAATTTCATTCCACTATTAAGGCAACGTACTTATTATAAAGGTTAAAGTTATATTTCTGAAAAGGGAAAAGGTTATATTAAACAGTTGCCATTGATTTTCACTACCTGACCTACTACAGATTTACTATTTTTTAAATGATGATTATCTTACTTTTCCCAAATAAAACAATTTTTGTTGGTTCATTTTCCTCTTAATAACTAGATCATTACTATCTACAACTTAAACTATGTCAATCATATATTCTCCAACAACTTTTTCCTTTGTTTGAGTCACCCAGAGAACGGGAGGCCAAGGAAGCAAGTCCAGTTATCTTACATAGGAGCAAAATAAACTGAAAGGTAGAGGTATATTACGGGGCAGAATGGTGCATGTAGGGGACAAGGAACGTAAACATCATATCCCCACAACATGCAAAGCTAGTACCAATACTTCAACAGCATTAGGTGGATTGAAAAGCTCTCATAAATATCCTTTGTCTATATTTTCTCCTATTTCTAAATATAAATTACCATTAGCAAGTAATTATGGTGAATAATAACTCTGTCATTTAATTTCCTGCCAGCTAAGGCCTGGCACAGTCGAAGCATGCTGAACTCGAGAATGTGCAATTTTAGCATTGAACAATAAAACTCAGAGAAGATGGGAGTAGAGGTTACCGTGGCAACCTGATCCCACAACCCTGTGTGTGGCCATATTGTTCCAGTGTTTGAGCCACAAAGGCTGGTTATTATGATTTAGAATACAGACAATGTTTGGGTACAGATCGGGAATTTCCCTTGTGCACGCTTAGAAAGGGCAGGTCTGCAGAAGAGGATTATAGGATTTTCAGCGAATTGATATTGAATTAATGAAAATAATTAGTAGTTGTTAATGACAGTATGTAACTATATTTAAACTATGCCATAAAAATAATGGAATTATTGGTTCTGTAAAAATAATTGCATTGAAATTTAATAATTAAGTATAATTGTATAACTAGTATAACTAATTCATCCAATAATACTGACTAAATCCTAATATTTGCCAACCCTGCTGTAGGTGCTGGTAATCAGTGAACAAAATAGGGGAAACAAGATACAGCAAATGATTTATGATATCAAGTGTGTTAGAATGTGATAAGGAGTACGAGGGCAGGGGGACTGGGAATGCTAGGAAGAATAGGGGTGTGGTATGAATGTTTTAAGTTGGGTTCTCAAGGAAGGCCTCATGGAGATGATGCCATTTGAAGAGACTCAAAAATGTTGAGGGGGTGAGCCATGCAGATGTGGAGAAGAACATTCCAGGCAGAAGGAATGCCAGTGTAAAGCCCTGAGGTAGAGGCATGCTTGCTATGTTCCAGGAGCAGTAAAAAAAAAAAAAAAAAAAAAAATTGGAAGAGAGTGGGTGAGAGGGAGAAAAATAAAAGGTGAGATCAGCAGAAACTGGGCAAGATCCTATAAGGTTCGGTAGGTCACTGAAAGTATTTTGGCCCTTATTCAGGGAGAAATAGGCAGCCACTAAAAGATTTTGAGCAGAGGAATGACATGACCAGTTAGGAACCAATAGCAACAACTAAGGGAGGAAATTATGGTGACCATGCAGTTAGGAATGAAACTAGGAAGAAGCAATCAGTTTCTGGATATATTTTGAAAGTAGATACAATAGGATTTCCTGGTGGATTAGATGTAGGGCATGAAAGAAAGGAGAGTCAAAGATGACTATAAGCTTTGAGGCCTAAATAACTAGGAATAATGGAATTACCATCATTTGAGATGGGGAAGACTATGGATGGAGTGGGTTTAATGGTGGAGATGGGTTGGAGTGGGAGAGCAGAACAATGACATCTATTAGACGTACAAGTAGGGAATGAGAAGGTAGTTGGGTATACATGTCCAGAGTTGAGAGGAGAGACTGGCTGAAGGTATACAGTTGGGAGTCATAGGACAAATAAAGCCACAAGATCAGATGAGACAACCAAGGGATGGAGAAGAGACACATGGAGCCCTAGGGCACCATAACAGTAGGACTTTGAGAAGAAAAGATGGGACCCGCAAGAGACTAGGGGGAAGCCAGGGAGATGAAAGAAAACCAAGTGAGTTCAGGGTCCTGGAAACCAAACAAGGAAAGCATTTCCAGGAAAAGGTCTTTGGTGCCTTGGGCTCATTAGAGTGATGAAAGTGAAACCTGATCGGAGTGGATACAAGACAATAGCAGGCAAGGAATCAGAGGCAGCCAGTGGGCAGCAATTTTGAAGAGTGTTTTTTTTTGGTTTGTTTGTTTTTGAAATGTCAGCTGGAGGGAAAATATGCTCATATTTTAATTTTTTAATTTTAGGTAGAAGATTTAAGATGGATAAAAACAGGGGTGCCTGGGTGGCTCAACTGGTTGAGTGTCCGACTCCAGATTGCAGTTTAGGTCTTGATCCCAGGGTGGTGAGACAGAGCCCTGCATCCGCTCTGTGCTCTGTGCTCAGCAGGGTGTCTTCTTGTTCCTCTCCCTCTGCTCTCGTCCCCCACTCTTTCTCAATCTGTAAAATAAAAAAAAAAAAATCTTTAAAAAGATGGATAAAAATATAGCATGCTTTTATACGATGTGTATGTGAAATTACTATTTTATATTCCTGATAATTTTATATTGAAATTCATCTTCTGGACACTATAGACCCCATCCCTAGCACCTCCAATTAGTTAAGCCTTTGTCATTCCCTTGGGATATGGATCCTTTCCTGAAAATATGAGCGTTTCATTCAGCCTGGATAACCTGGGCAGTCTTTCAATCTGGAATTTCTTACCAGCATGGAGTCTGAATGCCCCAGGCTTTCTGATAAGGCTCAGTGAGTCACTCCAACACCGAGTCCATTCTCAGTCTCTGTTCCTAGTCTCGAGTCCCACGGTGATGCTACAGGAAGACACAAAAATGCAGGCATGACCTGCCATTCACCCATCACACCCAGCCCCAGCCAGGCCCTTGGCACTGGGCTGCATTTTCTGTATCTTCTTGTTAGTTACCTATTGAACTGATCCTAGGAACTGTTTAGTCTAGGCCAAAGGGGAGCATTTGCAGGCGGTGTGCCGCCAGGAAGCTCTACCCTCCTGGCCAAAGGACAGAGCAGCTGTCAAATCCTGCAGCGTCCCTGCAGCCCAGAGGCAGAGCTCAGAGGCAAGCAAGAGAGGGGTGTGCCTTTCACACAACAGCAGCAGCAGCTGGCATCTGCAAGAAGACATCAGCAGCCATGCAAATCCCTAGAAATCTGTTCAGTGTGATGCGCTTGAAGGGTGAGCTCTGAGAAATCACAGGCAGATACTGAGAATCCCGTTCTGTGTGCACAAAACCCCTGTTGCTGGAGTTGGCTATTCAGAAGCCGACAGGGAGAGAGGGAGGCCTGGGGGTGGGGTGGGGTTGAGCAGATGGTGTTCAACCTGGTTAAAGAGAGAAGAGGATCCGTACTGCGTAGGGACCGAGAGGTTTTCCTTTCACAGGCCATGGGCCTCAGGTGTAGAGTTGAGTTAATCATGGTCCTTGGCTTGCTTGATATTTCCCACCCCAGCCTCCCACCCCCAACCATCCCACCAATGCCTTCCTAAGCAGGGGTTATTTATAGTTCCGACAACACACACACACACACACACACACTTTAAAGTTAGCTCATATCCATAGAACTGTGCCAGAATAGAGCTCTTTTGCATTTTGAGGGTTCAGTTGTTAATCCTTTTGCTATTCTCATAAAGCCGTGAGTTAAAGAATCCTGCTCAGGTATAGTTAAAGGCAAATTGAAACCAGGTGCACCAACCAACAACTGTAGTCAAGATTTTGGGGCAAAGTGTGAGCACTCCTTCTCTCATTCAGGAAATATTAACTGACTGCCCACTGTGTGTTGGCACTGTTTTTATTTTTCTTTCGACTTACAGAACAACTCCATTGATCAAGTATTTGCCTGATGTTCTTTTCTGACAATCAATTCTCCAACTCAAACTGAGTGTCCTACAGTTCAATTCAATTCTGACACTGACTGCTCAGAGTAAGTGCAAACCACCCAGGGTAAGGACCCAGTCCCACAAGATCGTTCCCATTTCAATGACCGGTTGCAAATGGTGGGCCCCCCATACATCTGACCAATGGGCTATAAATCAAAGATTTTCATGATCCCCTCCTCAGGCTCCATAATCTGCCAGAATTGCTCACAGAACTCAGGAATGCACTTTATCTATGATTACTGGCTTATTATAAAGGTTACAACTTAGAGACAGCCAATGGCAGAGATGGGCAAAAGATGCAAATGAGGTGAGGGGTGGGGGGACCCGCAGCTTCTACGATCTCTGCAGACACACCATTCTCCCAAGCACTTCAACATGTTCACCAATCTCATTGGAAAGTTTGTATAAAGCTCAATCTCTACCCCCATCTTCTTCCCTGTGGGGGTTGGCGGGTGGAACTCAAAGTTGCAATTTTCAGATCACTTGGTCTTTCTGGTGACAAGCCCCATCAAGTTGACCTAGGGGTCCCACCCTAAGTCACCTTGTCAGTTTAAACTCAGGTGCAATCAAAGCACTTGTTAGGAACGATGAAACACATATTATCACTCAGGGAATGCCAAGAACTTTAAGAGCTCCGTGCCAGGATCCAGCCAGAGACAAAGATGACAGACATTTCTGTATTCTAGCAGCATCCTTTATCAGTGTCTCTGCTGCGCTGCCCAGATCCCCGACTCAGATCTGAGCCGAGCTCGGTCCCTTAGCTGCTGGGACTGCTGTTGGCAGCGGACAGCCTTCAGCCCCTGAGAATTGCCTTCAACAGAGGACAGTCGCCTCATGTGAGGTCACATAACGACGCTGCGGGATATCAACTGGCCGATGGGGTGGAACGCAGAGCCACTCTTAAGGACTTTCGCAGCCCCAGGGCTCACTGTGACCACACTCTAGTCCAGTTTTCTTCTTTGCCCACTCCTGTTTCTTCCCTCCCCCATATTGTTCCCAGGGGCGTTCCTTAATAAAATGGCTGCATGCACATCTCCGCTCAGAGCCAGTTTCCAGTTTCCCACCTAAGACAGCAGGCATTGTGCTTGGTACTTCACATGTAACATGTATTTTAATTTTCCTAACAACCCAATAAGGTTGCCACTTTAGGGGAGAAAGTACCGAAAATGAGTAACGTTGAGTAAATTTCCCAAAGTCACAGAGCTAAGCAAGTGGCAGAGGCAGGCTCTGACGCAAGTCCACTTAACTCCAAAGCTATGTTCTTATCCCTGTGACACCTCAACCTACCGGCCATGTTACCTGTTCAGGTGGGACCCAGAGCCTGGGCCAATCTGGGGGGAAGCAGGGGAAAGGGAGGTGCTAGGGTCAGGTGAGGAGGATGTTAAGAATGGCTGAGCTGGGGATGCCTGGGTGTCTCAGTTAGTTAAATGTCTGCCTTCGGCTTAGTCGTGGTCACAGGGTCCTGGGATCGAGCGCCCATGAGAGGCTCCCTGCTCAGCGGGGAGTCTGCTTCTCCCTCTCCCTCTGCTTTGGACCCGGCTTGTGCTCTTTCTCTCTCTCCAACAAGTAAATAAAATATTAAAAAAACCAAAAAACAATGGCTGAGCTATGAAGAAGTAATGTAAAAAAGGAAAGAGTCAAGGTGGGAGGCTGGGAAAATCAACACTTCCGCCAGACTGGGGTGGCTGAGATTGAGACTTTGTGGGTAAGAAGAGTCAGAAAGAATGAGTTGAAGGAGTGAACAAGTAGAGCAATTTAGTCTTAATCTGCAAAACTCAGAATGCCTTCTGTGTGGGCCCTGGAGTGTTGCTGGTGGACATATCTTTCAACGAGCTAATTTAAGTGTGACTTTGGCGGTTTCCCATAATTATTATGTATTTTTGTCATTTAAGAAAATTTACTTTTATGTTCTAGAGTTGCCACCATCTGAGTAATTTATTACACAGATATTAGGAAATGTCCATGTGTAATTAAAAAGAGGGTTTACTTACCCGTTCTACCGTTAAGCTGCTAATTCTACATTATCAAATGTATAATTGCGGTTTGCAGTTTAAAAATATTTCTTTGTCACATGAGAAATCATTATGTATCTAGGAGGTGTAGGTTTCCAAGTACATTTATATTTTTCTTTCTTCTTGCCTTCCTGCTGGTTCATCCTTCCATTAAGCCTTTAAGGAACACTTATTATGTTAGACTGCAGGCACACAAAAATCAATAAAACACAATTCCTGTGGAGGTATTAACAGTCTAGTGGGAGATACGGACATTTAAACAACAGTAACAATGACAAAAAGGCATATAGAGCAAGCTCCAAGCGCCCATTGAAGGGAGCCACTAACTCCGGTAGGGATAATAGTTCTAGAGTGGCTTAAGGGAAATGTCCAAGATTGGGAATCAAGTAATACTGAGAGCAAAACTATTGTTAAAAAACAAAATTCAACCGGGTGAATTTGAAGATCTGATTGGTTTTATTAAGGGAATCATGAATCGGGCAGCATCCCATCTAGTAAGTAGAGGGGAGCTTCAAAGAGCTACAGAAAGGGAAAGGCTTTTGAAGACAGGAGAAGGAAGTCATAAACAGGCTATTTTGGTGAGGTCACCTTCCTTGGGGGACAAAAAGGTCTTATTAGGTGAATTACCTCATCTTCCTTTGGTAGGTAGAGAGGGCCCATGTTAACTTACTGGTGCTGACCAGAAAATTCCTGACTAGCCAGTTAAGACCACATTTCTGGGTGAGGTTAAAAGGGCCATTAGGTTAGGTAGGAAGCCCTGGTTTGGTGATGTGACCTAACATAGGTGACTCCATATTGGATCTGTGGTTTTCTTTCTGATGCACGTAAGAAGCAATTCACAATGGGGGCACGTGGGCGGCTCAGCTGGTTGGGTGTCTGACTCTTGGTTTTGGCTCAGGTCATGATCTCATGGGTCATGGGATGAAGCCCCACATCGGGCTCAACTTGGAGTCCTCTTGGGACTCTTTTTCCCTCTCCCTCTGTCCCTCTTCCCCGCTCTCTCTCTCTCTCTCTCAAATAAACAAATCTTAAAAAAAAATAAAGAGAATCAATTCACAACGGATATGATTAGCCACCAGGAAAAATCATCCCGTATGTTGTTTCCTGGGCTTAGACTCTTCAGGGGTCCTCTGTTGTCCCTGGGAGTAAGTTCAAACTTTTTACCATGACCCTCCAATATCCCTGCTTGCTTTTCCAATTTCATCTCAGATTCCCAGTGATTTGTAAGTACTTCAAAGCATAAACATCACCTGGGATCATACATGAGAGCTTGACATTTGTGCCAGTTACAGTCTTTCAGCTCCAAATGACCTAGATCAGCCTTGTGAAGCTGACACTGGGATTTGCAAACCGATCTGGGCTTTGCCAGCTGGCTTGCTACTGGGCTCTGCCTCCAGAGGAACTAGAGAGAGACAGCTGGGCTGGAAGAAAAAATGTGACTCACCCTCTGCTCGTCCCCCCTGCACGAGAAAGCCTCACTCTCACAGAAGCAGGTCCCTTCTCTGGCAGGAGTCGAATCCCTTTGGCAGGTTTTCCAGCATCTGCAGGACTGGCTTCATCATGTCTCCTCAGGGACACCATCACCAGCAGAGGTCTGAGGAGTTAAATGTCCCCTTTTCTACATTTTAAAGTTTTTTCTTTTTTTTTTTTTTAAGACTCTTTAATTTATTTATCAGAGAGAACAACACAAGCAGGTGGGATAGTAGCCAGAGGGAGAAGCAGGCTCCCCTGCTGAGCAGGGAGCCCAATGCGGGACTTGACCCCAGGACCCTGGGATCATGATCTGAGCTGAAGGCATGACCTCAGCTGAAGGCTGAGCCAGCCAGGCAACCCCTACAAGTTTAAGTTTTAATGATTCCAGCTTCTTCTGGCTTTCTTCTTTTGGGCTCCTGGCTTGTGCTTATAGCCTTCGGAGTTGGCAGCCACAGATGGCCCATGATAAAGAATGTCCATTGTCTTGTACAACGGTGTCAACAGCATACACAGCCACAAAAGGAATCTACATGAGTCTCTGGTTCAGGACTGGCATGGGCCTGGTACCAGAAGGAAGAGAAAGGCTCCTCTTCACATCAATTTATGATGATTTATGTGCCAGCATTGTTCTAAGTGATCTACATGTATTAACTCAGTTAATCCTCACAATAGTTCAGTTAAATAAGACATAGTATTCATTTTACAGATGAGGAACCAAAGCCCAGAGAGGCTGAGTAATTTACACAGTATCGTATAAATGCCCTCCAAAAGTCATCTATTTTTAACCAATATTTAAAAAAAAAAGACAAACCCGTGTGGTTAGTTCAGTTGGTCTTTGTATTAGCGGGGATTGTTTCTGCTCCCAATATTGGAAGCCAGGTCAGACCAGTCTTTTTTTTTTTTTTTTTAAGATTTTATTTGACAGAGAGAGAGAGATCACAAGCAGGCAGAAGCAGGCTTCCTGCTGAACAGAGAGCCTGATGCAGGGCTCGATCCCAAGACCCTGAGATCATGACCTGAGCCGAATGCAGAGGCTTAACCCACTGAGCCACCCAGGTGCCCCCAGGTCAGACCAGTCTTAAAACATCTCATATGTGGATTAACAGACTCACACAGTCAAAGCATGGCATGTCGGCATTGGCTCTGACCCCTGAATGATCGCCTCCAACCCGTTCTCATATTCTCTCTCCCTAATTCAGATTCTCTTTGTCTGTTGACTTCATTCTTTCAAGTTCCTCAATGTCTTAAGTGATGCAGGCTGGAGAGAAGACCCTGATAGGGAGTTTAATGCCCGGAATGTTTATTAAGGTGTACTCTCAGGATAAATACATAGGGAAGGGAAAAGCAGGATGCAGGATTGGGCAGAGGGAAATACCACCCTGTGGTGTAGACCCAGTGGGAGCCGCAGCTGACCCCACAGGAAACAGTGGAGTTTGAATGGCCTTCTGAATTGTCCCACATCAGATTGAGATGGCCTGACCCTGGGGTCACTCAGTCTTCAGAGGTAGACTGTGCAGGAAGGGGCGTGACCTTGAGCAAGGAGGTTTTCTGTAGCTGAGGCAATTCCTGAAGGCTGACCGCCAAAGATGTCCCCAAATGTCACCAAAGATGTCCCACAACACTCCCCACAGCTGAGGCAAGTCTTTCACTGGAGGGGAACTGTGGCCAGGCCCCTATCCAGTGGGGGATGGGAGTGTCAGACATTCTGGGGTCACATTCTTATAGCTTTCCATCTAAGGGGGAAAAAAGATCTTCTCTGAACTCCAACAAATTCTAGAGAAGGATCTGGTCTACCTTGAATCAAATGCCTACTTCTTGGGCCAATCGTCTGCCCAGGTGGTGAGTACAGAGATGGGCATATTCTTGGTTATGTGCAGCCTTGTGGACAGTTGGGTGTTCAGCAGAGGACTAGGGTTGGCAGTCCCACAAAACCCCCTAGAATCAAGGAACAGCATTTCCCCAACAGAAGAGGTGATGGTGTTGTAACCCCAGGAGGAGGGAGGGAGTGCATTATGTGGGAGTGCATATGACTGAAGCAAGAGCTGCTAGAAATTTTCCCTTTATTGTTTCTCAGCTCAGCCTTTCAATGTTGACGTGCTCCTGGATGATACTGGCAGCTGTACCTTTTACTCAGCTGGAACCCAGAGAAGGGCACACAGCGACCTACTTAGGGAAAATTTAAGTCAGCTGGCCCCTCCAGGCCCCCAGGAGTGAAGGATCAGACATCTGCCAATGTCTGACCTCAACCTAGCCCCATAACAGAGACTCTTAGTGGCCAGCTTTGGCAGAGTGCTCCTCTTCCCCCAATCAACCAACGAGAACGTGGTCGATCAGGAATTTAATAGTCCCTCTTGCCCCGAGAGCTTTCAGCCAGCTTGATATATAATCCAAACACCTGCCAACTCCCCAATGTAAGGTGCAAAAATCCTCCTATATTGATGGAATATCATCTCAGGTCCTCCTCATCAGTTCCACAACAGCCTCCCTCATCTCTTTCCCATTCCCGAATGTTGTCTTCCTCTTGTGATCTTCTTCCTTTCCTTGACTTTGGTGTTTGTTTTCGATCTTTCAGAAGCTGACTTTTGGCTCCTACTCCCTTGAATTCGTTGCCCACGCACGTCCTAGTCAGTTACTCGGTCCCTACTGACTTGGCAGCCATGTTCCTGTCGGCTTGTTCCCTTATGAGGAGGGGCACGAAGGGTCTCAAAATGCTGCACTCTGTACGTCTACGTGGTTTTAAATTCTTTGAAAACACCTTAAATGGAAAAGCACACAGTGATTAAAAAATAGAGTGGTGCAAATAGGAAAAGCCAGAAACCTGCCAAGAGACCGGGGAATGGTTACCTGATGGACTTCCCCCGATCCAGGGTCTGACCTTGCATGTGATCTTGTCAGTTGGTTGTAGCTAGACATGGTGCCTTATTTTACTGAAACTTTACAAGAGATGGAAATTTATCAATAAGAATGATCATCTATTATTTTACAGAGGAAGTGTAACTACAAAAGGGACTAGATATTTGAGCCTTCTTGCCAACATATTCTCTCCTTTATGGCAAGTTCCAATTTTGACTCATTTTATAGGGTAATAAGAAAAAGGCAACCCAGTATGTCCGTGATTTCAGCCATCTTCAGAGGAACCGGGTGGACATGGAGGAACTAAATTATTGGGTGGCAGTGCCACCTTGTGGTAGCTCCAGGTGTCCACTGGCCCGCTGAGCTCGGAAAGGGCACGTTCCATGGAGGATGAGTGTTTGAGTGTCTTTGTGATCCGTGAAAGTGTAGTTGGTGTAGCATACACGGGAGAGGCAAGAAGTGCCTCTGCTCTTTGCCTTGTATTAACATGGGTTTCGACCTCTTAAAACCTTCACCCAGGTCAAGTCCATCTGGCCTCAAAACCATCTTGTCTCTCTGAGCTGCATATCTGTGAACAGTTAATGTAATGTGTTTATATCTCAGAGGGGAAGTTTATTTTCAAGCACTTTGGGGGACAGGTTACCTTCTCCCCTGTGTATAGACCACGTGGCTTCTGCTGTTGCAAAGGTCCGGGAAGTAGGGCTCGACCAGCACCCTTGTGATACTATTAAAGCCTCTACCCAGCTGAGCCCTTTCCTCCCGGGTCTCTTGAATAATCCATGTGCTTCTGCTCTGCCGTCTTCTGTCCCCCAGCTACCTCCAGGGACTGCCAGAGACCTGCTTCTCTCTGGGAGTTATTTCCAGTTCTTATTTCCTTTGCTTCCTTTTGGATAGTTGAGTTACCTGGCTAATCCCCGTCGTGATTTTTTAACAGGTGCCTACCTTCCTGCTGCTGCCTGTCTGCGTGCCCCATGCTTCGGGATCCAGTTTCTGTTCAGAACTTGAGTGGCAGGTCTAAAACTGGACTGAATCTTTTTGCCCATGTTTGGTCTTCGATCTTTTGTCCCAGGAAGGGGGCCTGGCTCTAACCTCCTCTGTGACCCTCCTTGCTCCTTTCCAGCTCCCTCTCCATGCCCCACACCCCCACCCCATCCAGGTATGCCTTGGGGCCAGCGTTCCAAGTGGAGGACCCCAAACCCTTGCTTAAAAATTTTTGCCCTTCTAGCCAATCTAACCTAGAATCCCTGCTTACTATTTTTTATTTTTTAAACAGATTTTATATCTTTATTTGAGAGCGAGAACACACACAAGCGCACAAGCAGGGTGGGGAGAGGAGGACTGGATCTCAGGACCCTGGGATCATGACCTGAGGTAAAGGCAGACACTTAACCGACTGAGCCACGCATCAACCCTCGAATCCCTGTTTAGTTGCAACCTCCTCCCACAGCGTAATTCTCCAGGGCTGCATTTAGTGTTACAGTTGAGGTCACATACCTTTTCCTGTCCAACGGGACTCAAAAGTGCCATTCTTCCAAGAATCATGAGGAGATGTAATGTAATACACTTAATTAATTCTTTAGTTTAATAGTTTTGGTCTATTATTAAATAAATGGATAAGTGGGGAAGAAGATAAATGAAGATTATGGTGCATTTGAGGCATTGTATAGGAATATTAGGGGAAAATTAAGCTGAGAGTTTTAATGCATTCGATTTCTACATTAATTTGTCAATTCTATCCATTGGGCACTTTTGCATGCTCTTTTTAATTTCCATAAATGTATTCTGCAGTGTAGCAAATTCGGCCAGAGGTTCTCCTGCGTTGTGTGACTCCTTTTGTGTAGACTTTATCGATTCCCCTCCAATTCTATGCCTCAGCAATCCTGAATGTCAAATCCAATATACTATGCTCTTTCCCCCTTCTGATTCTTCTCTCGTTGTGCCTGAAAGAGTGCCTATACCCACTCATTCCAACTGCCAACTGTTGGTCTGGTCATTTCTACCAATCCTTTCCATTTCCATCCAGCAAGGTAGAAAACTGTCCCTAAACTTTACATCCAGGTAAGGTAACCCCTTTATGTGCTCTCATAACTAGAGCTTCCCAGGGTGCCCACCTAAGCGTGTGCTAAAACAGTACTAGAAACTCAACTGTTACATACCTGGGGAGATGGAATTGGTTGCGTGTCTGCTGTAGTATTGCTTTTGAGTAGAACACTTTAATTTTTAAATTTTTAAAAAATTTTTATTTTTTATTATTTTTTTTAAATAAGATTTTATTTATTTTGAGAGAAGGAGGGAGAGAACAAATGAACGAGAGGGAGAGAACATATACAGGTGGAGAGGGACAGACAAGAGGGAGAAGCAGGCTCTCCGTTGAGCAGGGAGCCTGATGTGGGGCTCAATCCCCGGACCCTGGGATCATGACCTGACCTGAAGGCAGACACTTAACCTACTGAGCCACCCAGGTGCCCCTTGAATGGAACATTTAAAAAATAAATAAATAATTGTCCTCTTTAGCACAGACCTATTTCTGCTGAACATTTTTATAGTAGCCGTCAAGGCAGCAGAAATTCTGAAATTGAGTAATTCTGAAATTGAGAAATTTTGAAAGTGAGTAATATAATGTATAGTGGTATTTACAGTGAATGGGTGATTTATCCTATATTCTGTTTTCTAAGTTTTTAAAAATTATCAATCCTGCCCCCACCCCAAATGTAGTATTCAGAAACCCTAAGGCAAACTTGGGAAATAATTATAAAAAAAAGTGAAAAATAAAAAGCTTTGCAAAATCTCTCAGAAGTTTGATCTGCTTTGACTTTCAGCTAGTATAAGTCAAGTAAAAGTCCCTAAACATAGCTTTTATTAATATTTGTTTCACTAAAGAATTCTATATATCACATGACATCCATAATTCTGTAGTAAAAGTATAAAAATGTGAATGGGGGAGGAAGGGATACATAGGTTTCAACAGTATTTCTATCTGTTTTCTGATATTTTCCCCGGTTTTATTGAGATATAATTGAAATACAATATTGTGTTAATTTAAGGTATACAACGTAATGATTTGATGTAGGTAATGTATTATATAATGATCACCACAGTCAGTTTAGTTCACATGCATCACCTTTTGTAGTTACAATTTTTTTCTTGTGATGAGAACTTTAAAGATCTACCCTCTTAGCGATTTTCAAATATATAAGATGGTATTGTTAACTGCTGTCATCCTGCTGTACTTCCTCTCTTATTTATCTTATTTATTTATCTTATAACTGGAAGTTTGTACCTTTTGACCACTTTTACCCATTTCCTCCATCCCACAGTAGTGTTTTATTTCTTGAGTGGTGTAACAGATGTACCAGTGTTTATTATACCTTTTTTTATTTAAAAAAAATTAATTAATTTATTTATTTTAAAAATAAAATTATTTAATTTATTATTTATTTATTTTTATTTTTTAAAAAAGATTTTACTTATTTGAGAGAGAGAGAGAGGAGGAAAGGGCAGAGGGAGAGAGCGAGAGAATCTTAAGCAGGCTCCCCATTGAGCAGGGTTCCATCCCAGGACCCCGAGATCTTGACCTGAGCCAAAATCAAGTCAGCTGCTCAACCCACTGAGCTACCCAGGCACCCCATTATTATATTCTTCTTTAAAAAAAACAGTCTAAAAATAGACTTTTCCCTCCCCCTCACTTAATACATTTAAAGTAATGTCAAGTTAGCCTCCCAGGAAGCACACAGCCTCATTCTTGCCATGCCCATGGCGTTTCATACTTTCTCTCTCTTGGCTCTGATGACACGGGATTGTATGTTAACCATCTGTGGACTTCTCTTTCTCGGTCTCTCCCAGGGGGCCGTGAACTCTTAAGGGCAGGGGTCACTGATTCTTCACTGTTGCCTGCCAGACACAGGTGCAATGCTAACACAGAATTGATGCACCATCAGTATTTGTTGAATGGGTAGGTGGCTGGACAGATATAGGGTAGGGGGCTGTCCTGAAAGCAGCCAGCTAAGTGGGGCCAAAATCCCAGCCCCTAGGTTTCTATCATTGACTTCTCTCATCCTTCTTCTCCTGACAGAATTTCGAGGGGCTGCTTAAGTAATAGGTCGCATAGAAAATATGCTCGTGGCAAAGCCTCATCCATAGCTATCAATCCCTAAGGAAGAGCTCTTTGGGATGTTCATAGAGACTTGGCCCACCCAACTGGGTAACTTTGGAGAGGAAGGGTAGAGGTGCCCTCATTTATTCATTACCTACCCATGTCAGGCACTTGTGTATATAATATTCTCACTTCATTCTTACAATCATACTGTAAGGTGGGTATCATTATACCTATGTATACAGATGAAAAAATGGAGCTTCAGAGAGATGATAAACCTTGACCAAGTTACAGGTGACAAGAGGTGGCTCTCAGGCTTACTCTAGGGCCATCTGGCACCAATACCCAAACACATTCCTTCTACCACATACTCCATGCTCAGACACAGAATGCTGTGACCTGAAAGGTACTCTAGAGGTTGTCCATGTAATGCAACTTTTGCAGTTAAAATAATTTTCTAAAAAAAAGAACGAACGAACGAACAAACTTTGGAACATTCCTCTTGCCAAATAGGATTTTGCAAATCATGATTTTGCCAAGAGAAACAAAGAATGCTCAATGACCCTTTAAGTCTATAATTGATTGAGCAACTCTTAAACTTAGCCAGGAACTTTTTGGCCCTAGTAGATGAGTGAGGCATGCCCGGCCATTTTACACACCCAGGGCATTCTGGCTCTGCTCTCCATTACCTACGGATAACTTCTGTTTGTCTCCAAGGATCACTCTCCAACCTGCTTCACCAGTCTTCAGTGCTGCTACCTGAGTCATCTCAGTTAATCCTAACTGTGACCCCAGGAAGAATGTAATATAGGTAATCCCATCTGATCTTCAGGAAGACAGTAACTTCCTCACAGAGACTCTGACTGGTGAACCTGGATTGGGATCCAGCTCCGTGTGAATCCAGAATCAGTGCTTTTACCACACCTTGATAAGCTTGCCCTCCAGGCAACACTGCAGTCAAGATGTGATGAACCAGGCGCCCTGAGCTCTCACCAGCTCACATTATTGCCTCCCGCTGGGCAGCACCTCCTGTTGGCTTGAGGCACGTGCACGGTCCATCTCCAGAGTCACAGATCCCTTTCACAATTAGAAAAGATTTCCTTTGTCTGAATTCTTTCTTTCTTTCTTTTTAAAGACACTTTCCTTGGAAAGACTCCCCTTTGTTAAGCAAAGGCAGAGGATTCTTTTGGGTTTTTGATAAGGGCACTTGGGAAAAAAGAATACAAATCCTTTAACGTTACTGGCTGTTACCAAATGGTTCTAGAGTATAAGCAGAATGGTTGAGGTTGAAGCCATTTTTGTGAGTTCTCAGTGAACAAGATCAATTTGGTGAGATTTATGTCCTGCCTAGAACTTCGCCAGCACTCACTGTTCATTTGTTTTTAAATTAAGAGGATTTATTTCTTAGGTAACACAGATATAAACAGACGGTAGAAAACACCCTCAGGACTGAACTGGAGAAGTAGTGGTATATGCAGACAGCTGCCGGAGAAATTTCTGGAAGTTCTGTTTATGATCACCTCCTTTTGGGAGATGAGGAAAGGAAAGCAGATGTAGGCCTGTGGAATATTTTACAGAGGATTGTTTATGATTATGTCACCCTGAGTAGAAGGGATATAAAAGAGATATTTGAGGTTTCCTTTGGAATGTAGGATGAATGGGGGCTAATTTGGCCTTGGTGAACAAGACGCGACCACACAGACTCCCAAGCCAGAACCAATTAGAGGAGGGGGTTAGTGAGACACTGGTCCAGCTCATATGGATAGCACAGAGTATGTGTGTGTGTGTGCGCATGCACGCATTGGTGCACAAAGCCCTGAACAAAGACTCTCCCCTTTGAAGGGGGGTATTCTGCAGTGACGTCTACAAGTTCTGACTGGACCCTTTACAGCTTCCCACATAGAAAAAGCAACCAAGAATAGGGACTCTGTCAGTCCAGGCTGCCCTAAAAAGGTAACTAATAAATAGCACCTCCATCCCAAGGAATAATAGCCAGGCTGGAGGGGCATACTTGCCGCCCAAGATCGTGGAACGTGTGTGACGGGAGGGGATGGGAGTGAACAGGACATGGTGCCGAGTACTTTCTAGCACACCTCTGAGCCTGTCACATTTTCTTTTTAAACAGTCTGTTGTACGTGATTAGATCTTACTACATGGGTGGGCTGAGAAGGATTTTTTGTTATCTTTTTCTTTCTATAAAAACATCTCCAAAAACCACACACACACAAAACAAAAAAAACCAAAACATCTCCAGGGGCACCTGGGTGACTCAGTGGGTTAAGCCTCTACCTTCGGCTCAGGTCATGATCTCAGGGTCCTGGGATCCAGCCTCACATCGGGCTGTCTGCTCTGCAGATAGCCTCCTTCTCCCCCACCCCTCTGCCTGCCTCTCTGCCTTCTTGTGATTGCTCTCTCTCTCTCTGTCAAATTAAAAAAAAAAAAAAAATCTCCGGCTAATTCAGAGATGCCATCAGCAATGTAGCACTAGACAGGTCAGGAGACTGCCCACTTTCTGCCTCTGCTACTAACTAGTTATGTGACCTTGAGCAAGTCACTTCAGCTCTGGGCTTCAGATGTGTTATCAGTAAAAGGAGTACACCCATAAAAAGAAGATTTCTAAGGTCCTTGTCAATGCTACAATTTGTAGGGCCAACTTTCCTATAAAATTCAAGTTTTTTTTTTCTGTTTATATGTTGTGTTTTTCTTTTTTTCATTTAAAATCACCTTCTTTAATATACCAGAAACACACGAGACACGAAGAAAGCCCAAGAAAACACTCAGTCCTGGAGTTGGTTGTTTGGGGGAGGTTGGGGGTTAGAAGACAACGAGGCTTTCTAGTCACCCAGGGAAAGAAGGGGTTGAGAGGACACAATATCACGAGGCCCCTGCGAACCCAGTGCTGGGGCTGTGTGCACTCTAGTTCTCCACCAAGTTTGGAAAGTGCTGATTTTCCTAGTCCTGGTCCTGGTCCTGCTCCCGTACTTGGCCCCCAGTTTTCAAAAGTCATCTGGTTCCCAGAATGGCCCCTTCCTTTTGTTCCCTAGCATTTTCACTCAAGGAAGAAGGCTGCTTCCCCTGTGGTGGTGTCATAGTCCCAGGGGAGTTATCATCTTGTGGGGTGGTGAGGGGACAGCCCCCTAGTCCCTTGCCATCCACTGTCCATCTATTAGGCTCAGAACATGATGATCAGGGAGTCTCAGGGTCTCTTAAGGGCTCATCCAAGCCCTGGCTGGCCAAGGGGTTTCTGAGGGCTGTCCTGCTTTCTCCTTGGAGAATACCTGTTTGGAGGGGAGCTCAGTCTGGCCCCCAGGTGGCATCTGGTCCTCAAAGGAAAACTGGGTGCCTGAGGCAAGTCCAACCTAGAAGGTGAAGTAGCCTGCAGAGGCAGAGCAGGCTCTGGGGGAAGATCCATGTGGGGGGCTTTGGTCTCAAATTCTTCACCCAGCGGTTCACCAGTCCGCTTGGGGGCTCTCCACTGCTGGTATTCATAGGTGTCCATGCAATGTCAAGGGTAGGAGAGCGGGGATCTGGGTCTTGGCCTAATTAGGACCCTCCAGCTGCTACTCTGCTTGTAGGGTTGGCTCTGGTGAGCTCTCCAGCTGGATGGGAGCGTGCAGGACGCTGGCACTAGGTGAACTGGGGTCTACCACTCCAGCCAGAGGCTTGTTGTGAGGCAGAGGTCACACTGGAGTGACTGGGACACACTTGGCACAGCCCATCTGAACCAGGGGGACTCAGGTGGAGCAGGGCCTGGCCTAGGGTGAGGAGTGGCTGGGCCCCAGTTCCTCTTTTGGGTGACAGCAGCTTGAGCTTCAACTCCCAACACTGAGTTTCAAAACCCCATATGTTGTATTTCAATGTCCAAAAATGAAATTTGGTAAAGGATTAGTGGTTTGGTTGTGGTGGAAAATATGGGCCTAGAATGGATGATTTCAGCCTGGAAGATTTCCCCACCTCCTTTCACAGTTCCTAACAATAAGGAAGTTTCTACATTCTGTAAGCTGAGCCTTGCCAAGTCTACACCTACCTTCTTAAAAGAAACATTTGTGGAGGATTCCTGAGATTATTCCTTCATTAAACCTTTATTCCTTTTAAATGCAACCTTTATTAAGTAGTCTCATCACCTTGGATCCTCATTTAGATCTTACCGCATTTTAAGGAAATATGATACTGAGTGAAACCAAACTCTACATAATTACTTATCTCACCTCATTATAACTTACCTGTTTCCCAAACTGCCTTGCCAACTCAGTTGTGTGTCCTTGAAGGCAGAAATCATGTTTTATTTATTTTTCCATTCCCTACTGCTGAGTTTAGTGTTCTGACTCAAGACTCGCTTTTTGAATAAAAGATAATTAATTCATCACGGTCAACCCATGAGTTACAACTGGGATTTGGCCCACTACCTGCATGCACTGTCAAGAAGGGTGACTAGTGGGGGAGTCATGAAGTTCACCTGAAAGCCTTCCCGGGCTCCTCGTCCCTCCCCATTCACACAGTCTGTGGTGATGGAACGGGTCTAAATCAAAAAGTGTAACTCCAGATGATTCTAATATACACATTCCCCATCTTCCTGAGGAAAAAAGAAACATACACTCAAAATTTGTGCATTTTCCAGGTGTTCCTACCCAGAGCTCTGGGCTCTGAGGCTCCTGGGCTGCTTGAAGACACTATAGCCAAATTATGGAAGCAGCCCGAGTGTCCATCGGCTGATGAATGGATGAAGAAGATGTGCTGTACATCCAACAGAAGACTACTCAGCCGTAACAAAGAGTGAACTCTTTGCAACGACATGGATGGAGCTAGAGAGCATCATGCTAAGTGAAATAAGTCAGAGAAGGACAAATACCCATGATTCCACTCACATGTGGAATTTAAGAAACAAAATGAATGAGCAAAGGGAAAAAAGAAAGAGGCAAACCAGGAAACAAGGCTCTTCACTGTAGAGAACAAAGGGTTACCCGAGGGGAGGCAAGTGGGGGGGGGCGTGAAATAGGTGATGGGTGTTAAGGAGGGCACTCGTTGTGATGAATGTTGCATGGAAGTATTAAATCACTATATTGTAGACCTAAAACTCATGTTATTACACTGTATGTTAGCTCACTAGAATTAAAATTTAAACTTAAAAAAAAAGAGAGAGAGGCAGGGTGGTACGATGAGTTGGGGAGGAGTGGAGACCAGCCTCTCTCCCACTGTACGTGGGGGAGAGAGAGGGAAAATTATACGTCCTTCTCTGAATGCCTGCTGCCCTCTCACGCCCAACTGAAGTCTCATGCATCGGGAATGAGCATGTTTTCAAGGTCAGTTTGTCAACACAGATATGCTAAGAAAAAGGGGAGTAGAGAACTATTTCATAAAAATAAGTCTACCAACCTGCCTTTCAAGCATCAAATAATATAGAACTGTTCACAAAGAAACTTTGCCAAGAGAAGTAAATCTCAAATATTTGGAAATATGCCATTTAAAAAAATGGCATGAAGTAGAAACGTTTGGGTTGAGCGTTAATTAGAAACAAACCAGAGCATCCGTTAACATGGAAGTTTGAGATCTTCAGCTCAAATACCATCTCTGGG